>NW_016158175.1:38415-81696 GCF_001687245.7 Rhagoletis zephyria
CATTTATGTATACATTTGTCTATATCTATCTCGATTCGTTTTGGCTGTTACAAACAACCGTTATGTGAACAAAATTAATATACCCTTGTGCACAAGTGCGCTCGGGTATAAAAACAATCAAATATTTAAAAACAATCAAACAATTAAAAATAATCAAATAATAAAAAAAAAACAATTTGATTAATTTTGATTTCTTGATTATATCTAATTATTTGGTTATTTTTGATTATCTTTTTAATGGCAATTAATCATGATTATTTTTGATAATTTTAATTAATAATTAATTATTAATGGCTGGGTTAAAATAATCATTAAAATTAAAAAATGCAAAAAAAATTATGATTACTAATCGTAATGGAAATTTAACAGCTCTGCTTTTAAGTAAATTTCTTACTCCAAAATTTAGGTGGAAACCCTATTCCGATATACGCTGGAATGAATGCTACATATCTCGAGCGTATGTGTCTTAAAAATCGTTAGAGGCGTTTCAGAGATATGGATATGTATACATACAAGAATTGCTCGTTTAATGTAATAAAATATTTCGACGTTACTCATACGCCATGTACGAGTATCCAAGCGTAAGCGATTAGTAGTCCTCTTCTTAGCTTATCGGCGTTGAGTTGGATAATATTTTTTTGTTTTTTTTCATTATCTTTTTTCGCAACACATGTTGAATTTGCTACGCTATAAATATGTTGGAAGTACTGATTCCACTCCATTCGAAATCTAATAAAAAAGTAAAGTTAAGCTATGTAGATTTAAACAAATAGAATTTTTTCTCATTTTCAGACTCCGCAATATGCGCCCTCGCTTGCATTGGAATTAATAATTTTCTCGCAGTTTCCAACATACAAGTTTGCTATCCAAACTATTCGGCAGGTATGGCTGAGTGGTTAGAGGTGCGTGCTACCACTCCGTAAGACCTGCGTTCGATCCCTGGTCCGAGCAGCATCTAAACTAGAAAAGTTTTTTCGGACAGCGGTCGCCACTCGGGAGGCAATGGAAAACCCCCGAATATATCTCTGCCCTGAAAAATCTGCTCCTAAAATCCATTTGCCGTCCGAAGACGGCGTGTAACAATATCATAACTCTTACGACAAAGTGAATGAGAAGCTCGGCCAAGCACTAAGCAAAAGTGTAAGCACCAAAATATTATTTGTTGCTAGTTTAAATCTTCTTTTTACAAGCATTACCATAATAAATGCACGGATTCTGCCAAAGTTCTATGAATAGTATTCATTATGCTCGCATATTCTTCTCCCATCACCGGCAGCGTTCATTAAACTTTGCAACTCATTTGGCCCAGTGAGAGTTAGTTTGGTTGAAATGAGCGAACCGCAAAAATATTAAAACCACATTCATATGCTCGCATAGTAGTGTCTGTACGGTAAGCTAGTGGTCGTTCGGTGGATTATCGTAGGGGCGAGTTACATTGAATAAATAGATCCTCATACATATTGACTCCATATGTACATATTAGGAATGCCAAAATATGCGGAAAATTGTGATCGCAGGATTTCAGGATATTTTTTATGTAATCCCGGGATTCCGGAATTTACCCCGGGATTAACATTGAGACATAACTATTATGAATATGAGTAAAAATTAAATAGCTGAAAGCATTTAATCATACCATGAAATAAAACTATTTAAAATTTACGATAAACTCACTATAATACAGCCAAATCTTAATGTAATACATTTTTAAAATTATATTTAAACAAGTAAGAAAGTCTAAGTTCGGGCGGAGCCGAACNAATGAAATAAAACTATTTAAAATTTACGATAAACTCACTATAATACAGCCAAATCTTAATGTAATACATTTTTAAAATTGTATTTAAACAAGTAAGAAAGTCTAAGTTCGGGCGGAGCCGAACATTAAATACCCGGCGCAAATATTAAATATATGTTTTTCACCTTTCCGAAATCTACCGCTACATGGTAAGCCGGGGTGTATCAATTTTGAGTAAATTAGCGTCCTATAATTTCGAAATATTGCAGTTTGAAGCATTTCTAAAATTTTCCGTTATATGAAAAGCCGTAATTTTAGTCCGATTTCAATAATTTTGAATGTTTTGCTTTTGTGTGGCAAGCACAATAACCATACCAGGTTTGGTACAAATTGGTAGAACGGTTACCGAGATACATATATGTGGTCATAAGTGGGCGGTGCCACGCCCATCTTCCAAAATTTTATCATAAACGTATTTCTTGGTAAAGAATAGCTGCAAGCGTCAAGTTTGAATAAATTACCTTTAATATGTACTGATTTATCGAAGATTTCGTATTTCTCTAAATTACCCTTATATGACATGTGGGCGTGGTTATTGTCCGATTTTAAAAATTGGTATGCTGTACCAAAGCCAACAGCTGTGCCAAGTTTGGAAGAAATACGTGCATATAACCATAAGTGGGTGTGGTTACGCCCCTTTTTCCAAAAATTTATAATATTTTTATTTTTTGTCTAAAAATTATTGTAAATATCAATTTTGAGTGAATAATCTTTAGTAGTTACTAAAATATCGCAGTTTTCGTATTTCTGAAAATTACCGTTATATGGGAGATAGGCGTGGTTATTGTCCACGTACCAAGTTTCGTTAATATATCTTAATTTTTACTCGAGTTATCGGGTGCACAGATGGACGGACGGGCGGACAGACAGTCACCGCTTAATCGATTTTCTTTTCGTCCTGATCATTTATGTATACATTTGTCTATATCTATCTCGATTCGTTTCGCCTGTTACAAATAACCGTTATGTGAACAAAGTTATAATACCCTTGTGCACAAGTGCGCTCGGGTATAAAAACTATCCCAATAAACAATATATACAATATGCATATTGAACTGAGAACGAAGTCATAGCCAACTTTAGTTTTACAACGTTCATATTATATTGGAAATACACTTGAGATGGGCTCGAAATCCACCTCATTCTTGAAGGGAAATATCAATTACTTTCTCTCATTAAAATCTCATTTCGCTAATGGGCTAGTTTTCGAATTCCTAACAAAGGAAAAATACATTGTATAACGAAGGTTCCGTTTTGCTGGAGAATGGCCTAGTTCTCAAATCGAATACTGTTCCACATCAGTGTTGCCGCGAAGCATTTTTAGTGGTAGCCTAATTCCTTTAAAAAAGGGCTAAAAAGAGCTAAAAAAAGTCGTTGTGGCTAAAAATGGTAGCTAAAATTGTTTACTTACATAATCATATAAAAGTATACCCCCAAATATTTTCGATAAGCAATGGTACCTTTAGAAAAACAATGAACTCTGGAAAAAATCTAATATTTTATCCAACCAAAGACCTTTTCGTATAAAAGGGAAAATATACGACATCAACATGCTGGCTCGATCAAGTGATTGTACCATCAGGCTCGACGCATATAACTTACCAGCATGCTGGTACAATATTTATTTCTTTACAAATGAGGTCGAGGAAAGATCGAAATGATTTGAGCCGAAATTTCATAATTTTTCTACCATTTTGTTAAACATTGTTTTTTTTTTATTCACAACTGCAAATCGTGAACTTAATATTCCACAAACACGGCTCTGAAATTTCCGCCAAAATATTTTTTACTTAGAAAATTGAGCTAATTTCACCACTCACGCTCATGCTGGTACAATCATACAATTTTCAAATAGTTTTTGAAGCCGCACCAGCAGCTGGTATAATCACACCACAAGAACATACACGGTCAATCGACTTGATGGGCCATTTAACTAATGAAGCATATTAGGGGCCAGTTTTTCAGTGCACGGCTGTATTTCAAACTAAGTTTAAACGCCCGGTCCTGCTGGTTTAAACTAAGATCAGCCAATCAAGTGTAAGCCAGCTGTTCAATTTAACCCCAGATTACTTAATCTGAGTTTAAACTGGCACTGAAAAACTGGCCCTAAGGGCCGTAAACTTATCTATTTTAAACTATAGTTAAATCGTTAATAGATATGTAACTAAAAAAACAGCCCTAACACTTATACAGTATGTATGTATAAAAACGTAAGGAACATACAATACATATGTATATGTCAGTCTTTCTTTCAACTTTTTCATGCCCAGTATGAATAAATTCTCCAAAGGGCTAAAAAAAGGGCTAGGGGCAATTTTAATTTTATGTGGCCAAAAAAAGTATGTGGTAGCTAAATCTAGCCACCAAAGGGCTAAAACGGCAACACTGTTCCACATTAGTTATCGAAGGTGAGACCCGAAAATAAGATTCGTTTTACAATCATTTTCGAATTGTTAACCAAGCCCAATGTTTATTGGGATGTGATTGAGGAACGCATACATCATAAAAAACAATAGCGGTACTCACTTTCCGTGGCATTTTAGGTGTAAAGTTGCTACGTAGCAATCTAGCACGCATTTTGTTGTTGGAAGAGCAACAAAACATGTGGTAGATTGCTACGTAGCAACTTTACACCTAAAATGCTACTCAACGTGAGCTCCCCTAATATAAATTAAAGTGCCAGTTGCTGCTAGGGATGCAACATAACTCTTAAAAACAACAACAAACATCGATGTTAGAAAACATCGGTTATAAAAACGATACAGTATATTTTGCTCTGCTGCCTTTGTGGTTAAGTGCACATTTAAGATACTTACTCCAAAATGCGCATCGGTTGCATAATTTTTAATATTTGTAAGGAGACTGCTCCGATAGAAGCATTCAACATACCTGCACATTAGCGATACCGGTTTTAAAAGTATGCAACTATTACACTGGTCTACAAGGGTTTTGCGAGTAAGACGGGACCTGGTGTTACCGAACGGATTTTTCGTGCTGAACACGAATNTCAATTATCAAAGAAATTATTGCGTTTACCTGCACTGGTTCTACACTTACCCTTATTTTACAAGCTTTTATTTATTTTGCTCATCTTGCAGAACAACGAAAACGGCTATCATTTTATGTAGTTATATGTGACCTGGTCTACGAAAAGGGAGCTTACGTGCGAAAACTAGTTTTCTGTGAAAAAGCTGTTAAAAGTAAGCAACTCGTTTCGTCAGTTTCTCATTATCTCGTTAATTGTTCTCCGNAGGTCCCGTCTTATTCGCAGAAAAAAAGTTGAAATTTGTAGACCAGTGTTATCAATTATCAAAGAAATTTTTGCGTTTACCTGCACTGGTTCTACACTTACCCTAATTTTACAAGCTTTTATTTATTTTGCTCATCTTGCAGAACAACGAAAACGGCTATCATTTTATGTAGTTATATGTGACCTGGTCTACGAAAAGGGAGCTTACGTGCGAAAACTAGTTTTCTGTGAAAAAGCTGTTNCCCCTTTCCGTAGACCAGGTCACATATAGATTATTAGAAAAAATTTCGCTTCCAGTAATTTCTACATGGCTCTTCCATTATTTGGGGTCATAGGGATTGGGATACCTTCCTCATTGAAAAAGTAAAGAAAATTCGCTTAAGTGCAACCGTTATATTGTTCTATATGTTTATGGATACTGTAATCGATATTTTTATCGACACAACTATCGACAGGGTTATCGATGTAATAATCGGAACATGGAATGTGATCACATTACATGACATCACATCACATGATATGATGATTACATTACATAATATGATATCACATCACACGATATCACGTGACATGACATCATATTATATGATATCGCATTATATGACATAACATCACATGACTTGACATCACATGATATGACATCGTATGACATGACGTGGCATCACATGATATGCAATCATATGGGATGACCTCATATGACATGACAGCACATGACATGACATCCTATCACATCACATCCTATCACATCACATCAAATCACGTCAAATCTTATTACGTCATCGCAACTCACCTCATCTACGTGAATAGATAAAGAAAAAGATATGAAAGCTAAAAACAAAAATGAAGACCGAAGTAAATTTACCGATTTCAAAAAAAAAAAACCCGTTGGAAAGCTAATTTTCTGAAGAGGAGAGTTTTTATAGTTTTGAAATTTCCATATTTGTGTATGATTTTTTTTTGCAACCTGTTCAATTTAAGCTATTTCGCATTTTGTTTTACTTCGTATTTGAAATCAAACTTTGAAATAAGGATAAATATGAAGATGAAGAAATAAGTGATAACTATTAAGATAAAAACAGAAGGCAAAAGTGAAGATAAAGAAGAAAAATTGAGATAAAGGCGAAAATGGAGACAATGAGAAATACATACGAGTTAGGGTAACTGAATTGAAATTTCCCATAGGAATCGAAATAAACTCAGCATCACAGGTAAAATGTCCCAAAATTTATCGAATCATCGNGGATAAATATGAAGATGAAGAAATAAGTGATAACTATTAAGATAAAAACAGAAGGCAAAAGTGAAGATAAAGAAGAAAAATTGAGATAAAGGCGATGGAGACAATGAGAAATACATACGAGTTAGGGTAACTGAATTGAAATTTCCCATAGGAATCGAAATAAACTCAGCATCACAGGTAAAATGTCCCAAAATTTATCGAATCATCGAAGTTTATAATTATTGAAATTTATCCATGCTTATTCAGTTATCACAAGGTATCGAATTATTCAAATGATCAATGTTTATTGAGTTGTCGAAATTTATAGACAGAGAAACTTAGTTGTCGAAATTTACGGAGAGTTATCGAGCTATAAAAACATGTGCGATTATCGAAATTTGTCAAGTTAAAGAAATGTATCAAGTTATCGATATTTATTGAATTATCATTATTTATATACTTAACGAAATTTATCAAGTTGTCGTTATGCATGGAGCTCATTGAACTTACAGAGTTATCAATAATTATTGATCTACTGAAATTGGTTGATTCCTCCATTCGAAGTTTATGGAATTTTTAAAATATATAGATTTATCGAAATTTCACGGTTTATCGATTTATAACTGCTTATCGATTTTTTTCGTGTTAACAGAGTATAACGAGTTATCAAAATTTTTCGATAGCTTTCGAAAAATGTGGAGCGGTCAAAGTAAAAATTTATAAAGATATCCAAAGAATTTACATTTTTGAATTATAAAAATTTATCGAGCCATCGAATTTCGCAGTTATCAAAATTGGTTGAGTTATCGAATTTTAGTGTTTTCAAAATTCATCGCAATATCGATATGTATCAAATCATGGAAATTTATCGATAAACTGGAATGTATCGGGTCAATTCCAAGTCGTGCCGAAGTCTTCTAAGATAAAAAATTTTAGTTACATTTTAGTCCCAAAGCAGAAGATTTTCCGGTAAATTAATTTGTACCGTATAAGTTTTGCTACGTGTTAAGTTAGAAAACCTCTCCGAGGCTCCTAAAAACTAGCAAAACTGTCGAATTTCGACAGTAACTGGCACTCTAATATTTTTTAAACTCGAAACAGCTAGATTCACATATCCGCTTCAAACCATAACTTTATACAAAACTTTGAAAAATTCAACACATTTTTATCTTCATTTTGAACTTTTTATCTGCATTTTTAGAAAAGGTCGCTAAAAATCGCCTTGATTTTTAACGAATTGGTTTTGCTGACAAAAAAATCAACGCCAGTTATTATAAATTGCACCTTTTAAAACTCTAAGCGATTTTTAGCCGCTTAAAACTTGCACCGGTTTTATTAGAATTACATACCCAGAATTTTTTCAAATATTCAGATTAAAAAGTTCAAAATTTAGATGAAAATTTGTTGAATTTTTCTAAGTTCTGGTTACGGAATGAACCATATTTTTATTTAAAAAAAAATTACAAAAAAAAACATAACTTAACTCAGCATGCACTCACGTTTGATCGCCAGTGTTTTGAAAACATCGATGCATCGTTTGAATCCCTAGTTGCTGCCAAAATTCGACCGTTTCTCTAGTTTTCAAGAGCCTTGGAGAGGATTTCTAGCTTTGCACGTAGTTTAACTTATAAGGTACAAAGTAACTTATCGGAAAATATCCTGCTTTGGAACTAAAACGTAACTACAATTTTTCAAATCTTTGAAGGTCTTTGGAGGACTTCGGCAGAACATGGAATTGACCAGATACATTCCAGTTTATCGATAAATTTCAATAATGTGATACATGTCGAATATTTGATGAATTTCTCAAACACTAATATCCAATAACTCAACCAAATTCGATAACTCGACTTATTTGAATAACTGTGAAATTCTAGGGCTCGATAAATTTCAATAACTCAAAAATATCTCGATATAAATAGATAGCTTGATAAACTTTGGATACCTTTATAAATTTCGAAAACTCTCTTCATTTTGACAGCTCCATATTTTTGGAAAGCTATCGACAAATTTGGATAACTCGTTAATGATAATTGAATAAATATCGATAACTTGATAAATTTCTTTAACTTGACAAATTTCGATAATCGCTTAAATTTATATAGCTCGATAACTATCCGTAAATTTTGACAAGTAAGTTTCTATGTCTATAAATTTCGACCACTAAATAAATATTGATCAACGATGCGTCGCGATAAATTAATAAGCAAAGGTAACTCGATAAATTTCGATAACTATAAACTTCGATGATTCGATAAATTTCGGTAATTTTAAGACTGAATTTATATCGATTCTTATCGAAGAATCTCTATTAATTTGCTTACTCTTTCAGTTACCCTAATTCTTATGTGTTTCCCGTTGTCTCTATTTTCATCTTAATCTTCAGTTTTGCCTTCTCTTTTTTGTCTTCATCGTTATCATTTATTTCTTCATCTTCATATTTATTTTTATTTCAAGGCAGTGTTGGGGGACTACTTAAACTCGATTCGGGAGTAAGTGCATCGAAAAATCGGAGAAAAATCGAAATTTTCGAATTAGATTACAGTAGATTATTATATACTGTTACATCTTTACAACTTTAGGTACTTTTTCAGTTCATCACATTTTTTATATACTTACGCATTATTTGCATCCAATTATGTATGTGTATAAAAGTATGTATGTACATATATTAGGCCAGTATTCAGCTCTCAAAAAACAGTTAAGAAAAAATTGCCATAATTTCGTGTGTGTGTCCAAGGAATTTTAACATTTGATACTTCACCAGACTGTTGCCTCACTCTTTCCTCAAGAAATAATGGAACGGACATATATTTCAGTTGCAATCATGGGTTGCCTTGTGCTCTTGTTTAACAAAAAGCTTTAGAAAACCGTAGTAGAAAGCGTAGCAAATTTCCTAATAACTGTGTATTGCCTCGAGAAATGTTTACACAAGAAATTTTCTTAGCCATTTCTTGTACGTCATGTTATATGGACTTTTTGCTTTTCTTGAGAGCTGCGTACTGGCCCATTACAGGTACTTTTTCAATTCATCACACATTGGGCCGCGAGTAATGTTAAAGAGTAAAAGAGACAACTTCTGTTACACCTTGCTATACAAAACCTGGTGGTTGCCAAAGAAGTTATTGAGGAAAAATTTT
Source organism: Rhagoletis zephyria (assembly GCF_001687245.7). Lineage (NCBI taxonomy): Eukaryota > Metazoa > Arthropoda > Insecta > Diptera > Tephritidae > Rhagoletis > Rhagoletis zephyria. The sequence continues at coordinate 47,823 of NW_016158175.1, forward strand.
GAGAAGTTACAATATTATTTTGTAATATATTCTTAATGTGAATGTAGAAAAATAAAAAAATTGAACATATTTTAGGTCAAGCGGAGCAAAGTTCGGACGCTGTTCCAAAGTTAAATTTCAAATATGAAGTAAAACCAAATGCGAAAATAGCTCAAATTGAACCGGTTGCAACAACAACCATACTCAAATACGGAAATTTTTAAACGACGATTATGGATGTAATTTTCAACCAATTTTAAAACCATAAAAACTACAGAAATTTACCTTTCCAGTGGTGTTCTTGGTTTTGAAATCGGTTCGGTATAATCGCCAAACGAACGGAGACAAAATGTATATTAGCGTATTAATATATAGATACCAGGTACTCTTGAAAGTAATGATTAATAAAAAGACATTAAACAAAAATATACAGAAACAAATTCTCTAAATATGTTTATTCTACAAATATGTTTATTAAATAAAAATATACAGAAACAAATTCTCTAAATATGTTTATTCTACTCCATAAAGATGGCGAATTTTTACTCGAAATTTTGAGGGTGTACGACTGAAAGCGGGTCAAAATACATGTTTTAGGTGGGTATATTTAAAAGCACACACCTTTTCTTTGTGACGGGGTTGTTACTATTGCACAAAAAATGTGTACGTGAGAGCAGCAAAGCATGCAAAGCAGAGTCTTTTATCTTGACCTGAAGTTGTTACATACAAAACCTGCTGATGAAAAACTTTTAGGCTGAACTGTCAAAAAGGTACTCATACGCCGTTTGAAGATAATGACCTCTATCTCCTCCATTAAAAAGTATTTGAACTTCTTTTACCAGCACGTCGGATAAATTATAAGTTTTTCGATTTGAGAAAGTTTAAGTAGATTGTTTCAAAAAACTATTTAACTTTTCCTTAAAACTTTCTATTTCATTTACATTAGCGACGCTAATGAGTACGTCCATTTCAATATTCTTAAAAAAATGTTGCAATTTAAAGAGTAGTTTCAAGCTTTTTTTTTAATTGCAGTCAAAATGGCATTTCAAAAAAATCATACTTCAAATTCATAAACAATTCTTACTATCAATTCGATATTTCTAATTTGCATTAATCCCGGGATTAATGCAGGCAAATCCCGGGATTTTCGGGACCTCAAGAACACCGGGATCCCAGGATTGGCATCCCTAATACATATGTACTAATCTGAACTGGAAAAAATATTTTCTACATAATTCAACTGCAACTCCACCACAAGCAACTCAAACATGAGACCGGTTTACCACAGCTAGTTTCTGTGACTACGATACTATACAAACCGCTGCTCCATGCCAAAGTAAATTTACTTATACTAAAGGGAGGCATGGTGAAGGTGAATTGAACATGAAGTGCAACTTTCAGTAAATCTGAGGTTAGAGCATTATCATAAATTATTACCACTTCTTTTTTTCTCAATTTAAGATACACAAATTTATAAATATGTATGCATGTATGCATTTGCAAATTTCATCGACTTAAATTTGCGTAAGTGCGCTTTGCTACTCAGTAATGCCAATAGCAGGGAAAAGAGCCTACATGTAGGGAAATTGAATTTGTGATGTAAGAAAAAAGGACTTTTGTATTTTAAACATTTACTTCAATGTAGGAAGTTTCAAAAATATGAATTTGTTTCTTTATTTAATATCCAAGTTTATCCATCCATGGTCTTATTTCTGACTGTGAAAGGGAAATAAAGTCATTATGGTGTTATTGCACCTTTGATAATTTTCTGTGTAATGTTTACCTAGTGCAAAACTAGTGTGTAAAACTTGTCAAAAAAATTCCAAACAGTCGGGAGGGGTATAAATCGGTACGTTGTGGTCCGGAGGCGGAAGGTTAATATTATTAACCGTTTAGAAGTTATTAACAAATATTTTTTTTGGAATATTGCTCATATGTATGAGTAATTGCACGGTCAAAAATGCACTAAATTACCAATTTTCACTTCTACAACACTAGCAAAATATACTATGTACAACAAGCACATATTTTGTACAATAAAAGATTAAGGCAATTCATCTAAACGCCTAAATGCCTTTATGTGGTTACAAGGCATTTACCTATTTAGATGAATACCCATACTGTTTATTTTGCTTTAAAAAGAAAAGTAAGCAATGTTTCCAAACGAATGCTCTCACTTTATTTATATTTGGTAATGACTCAGTTTTCCTTTTATGGCGTCTACAATGTTGAGAACTTTCGGTTTTGTCATTAACAATTTTATACAAAGTACAATTTTATATGAATTTTACCGATTTAAAAGCAAGCCTCACAGATATAAGTGTATCGTCGTTTAAAGAACAAAACCGAGTATCGTGATTCTGCAAAACCGCGTTACTTACATTGGCTGCCAAAAATTGGATTTGTTCACACAAACTCTTGGCTCAATCCTTATCCATTCGTCCTGCAATATACTAGGCAGATATGCGATGGCTTTATAAAAAAGAGAACCATTTTGAAATATGAGTGTTTCTACTCTCTAGAAAATAATTTACATAATTCCCATAAGCGGTTTTGCATTATCTTGATACGCGGTTTTGCATTTTGTTGATACGCGGTTTTGTACTTTATGCGACGATATGAGATTTTGTGTTAAAATATATATATATATATATATATATATATATATATATGACAAAAACAAATAGCAGTCAACCTGATATATAGTATATATATAGATATATAAATAAATCTTACCGATTTAAAAGAAAACCTCATATATGTACATTAGGGTGGTCCTTAAATCTAAGAAGCAAATTGTTATATCAGATTTCCTAAGCCTCAACCCCAACGTCGATGCTACTATAGTCGAAGATATCACATATAATCATAATAATATAATATAATATATCTTCTCTCCTTCGCTAAGTTGAATATATGTATGTACATATATACATAGTATAAAGAAAAGTCGAGATTCTCCGCTACTTCACAAGCCGGCAGAATAATATCGAGGGCTTATATTCAATACCCTCTAACTGCAATTTTCACAGAAACTACTTTGTGAAAGCAGAACCCATCTGGGACTTACCGGTCATCACTGATGTCAATTCTGATGCAATTTAATAGTAAACCCTGCAAGACCCGACTGATGGAAACTCCAACACATTTGCAAAAGTTTTTACACATGCTAACACATCCGCAATCTGCTTTAATCTTTTTTTCTGAAACCTATATGTGCCACAAGAGTAAGCAGTCAAACTGATTTGGTACATTATTTTGCCCTTTCGTTATTTCTTCTCTTTGTCTTCTCCCGCTTTTAGCTAAAAAGAAGGGAAGAAGAAATGAAAGAAGAGAAGAAGAAATGTAAGAAGAGAAGAATTAAAAATAAGAAAAGGAAGCCGTCAAAAAGCGCGGAAAAAATAAAAACGACGTGGAATTTGCGAAATTTTAATAACAGGAAAGTCCATTTCCCTGTAGGGAAACCATCTATTGTGGAACCGGTTCGGTTCTAGTGCGTTTGGAACCATGACTAGTGAGCGTTAATTCTCTTTTGCATGCTAGCGACTGGCGAATTTAACATTGCGATGTCCTAGGAAGTGTCAATTGTCCCCCGCTGCATCCCTTTGGCTCTAGTTCCGAACCAGTTCTAAATTCGACAGATAATATCTAGTTCGTTTTGCATCCCTTTTTCTATAGTTCCAAACCAGTTCCTAATTCGACAGATGAGATCTAGTTCGATCTGCATCCAATTTTTATAGTTCCCAACCTGTTATAAATTCGTCACCTTAGATCTACATTTCTAATCAGGTTTGTCGAAACATTTCCCTTTTATATTAAATACGATCGGTTGAAGGAAGGCCAATACCATCACAAATGTTTAAACGCATTTATCAAAAATTTATAAACCACATTCGTAGTAGTAGTAGTAGTAGTATTAAACTTAAGTAGTAAGTAAAAACCAAAAGTGCGTTCTGCTTAAAAGTAAAAATATTTGTTCACTTTGTCTTACTTGTCTAAATTTAAGCATATTGATCTTTAAGTAAATTCAGTTCTTTTTAAGCTTATATGTATATAAAGTACTTCGAAAGTTTTTGTCGTACTTAACTTAAATAAGATATACAGTCAGTAAATAAAGTTTAGGTACAGCGAAATTTTTACAATACCGGCAACAATTTTTTAAATATTTTTTTCACTAATTTGTTATAAAAATGTGGTTAATTCTACACCAAAAACCCCAAAATCCGAGTTCCGGACCTTATGCAAAATTTAAGAAAACTCTGCAAATTTCCATCCGAATATTGCAATTTACACTCTTTAGAAAAAAGTTAAATACGCCGTTTTTTAGCCCATTCAATTTTAGTATAACAAAGTGCAAGTTTGAGGTAGCTAGGACTTACCATTCATATTTAGCAGTTTTTTTTTGTATGGTAAGTCCTAGCTTCCTCATACTTTCACTTCATTATACTAAAATTGAATGGGCGAAAAAACTGCCAACTCAACTTTTTTTTTTTAGAGAGCGTAAATAGAAAGTGAATTATTTTAATGAAATTTTGTTGTAGAATTGACCATATTTTTATAAAAAAAATTGCCGAAAACTAAAATATTTAAAAAATAGTTGCCCGTATTGTAAAAAATTCGTTGTACCTAAACTTTGTTGACTGACTGTATTAAGGTAGCTGTGCTGGATTGCATAAAAAAAAAATTTATTTGTCTTTCCTTAAAAAAAAGGTAGCTCTGGTGGCTTGCATTTTTAAATACATTTAGTGAGAAAGTGGTAATTATTTTGACACTTTTTTTAATGCCTCTTTTTCTGCAACTGCATTGCCTTTCTCAATTTTCCTTCAGGATCTTGGCCTTTGTTTATGGAATCACTAAGTATAATGATTATTAAGCAACTCAAAAACTATACCAGCGTGACTACCGACGTATCCTTTTGAGAGGTAGCAGCACCCTTATAAAAGGAATAAGACCCAAACTTTTCAGGTCAAAATTTCAGTAGGTTGCGTCTGTATGACCTTTTCAATTTTATAAATTATCATTATTTTTAAGTGGACAAATAAAACTCAAAATTTATGATAATATCTGCGCGGAAAAATGAAAATCATAAAATAATCATTATTTATAATCCCAAAAATATAAATCAGATAATAATTATTTCCGTTTGAGCGAAAAAATAAAACTCAATAATAAAATAATCATTATTTATAATCCCAAAAATATAAATCAGATAATAATTATTTCCGTTTGAGCGAAAAAATAAAACTCAATAATAATTCATAAAATAATGATTAAATGCTGATTTAAATTATTTTACTCATAATGATTACCTTCCCTGCTTTTAAAATTTAAAATAAAATATATATATATTTGGCGAAAAAGAACTAGTACTGAACTAGAAGTTTGGTTCACTAGTTCGTGTTTTCCCTACAGGGTTAATATAAAAGAATTTGAAGACAAAATGAAGAAGAGGCATTTAAGCAATTGCTTATCAAAAGAAAAAAGGCTTCTCAAAGCTAATATAAAAAATTAAAGGAGCATGAGCAATCCTCTCAAGAAAATGTGCAAAATGTGGCTGCGGTTTCTGGTGAAACAGAAAATATGGAAGAGTGCACGTCGAGTGAACGTGTTTCGAGTGAAGTTTTTCTTGGTGAAAGTGATCCTTTTATAGCCGAGTCTTTAGATACCGCCAGCAGTGAAGTGCCGAATGAAGCAGTTGAATGCAAAGGAGGAATTGAAGTTTTGAGAGATTAGAAATAAAATTTCTCAAAGCGCCCTTGACGATTTACTCAAAACCCCTCGAAAAGTTGGAATAAATGACTTACCTTTGTCCGCTAAAAGTCTCCTAAAAACTAGTTGGGGAAAAATTAATATTCAGTCCATTTCAAATGGCGAGTTTATGTACATAGGTATTCAGGATCATTTTATTTCAGATGAATCCGGATTTTTAGAGGCGCGAGAAGAAGTGTTAACTGATGTAGGTGTCGATGGTGTCAAACTATTTAATAGCTCTAATCGAGTTAACTAATTCTTAGTCTTAATAATAAATCTCATTTTTAATGAAGTTAAAACGGTACAAAGTTCATAAGTCGATCTTTTGACATACATTTTTTTTTCGAATGTCCACCGAGATCATATACTTCTTCAAATCGTTATATCTCGGGTTCTGCTCATCGCAGAGACTTCATTTTAACGCCGTTTTAAAGCTAAAGAAACAAGCTTAACATTTCTTCATTTAAGATGGTCAAGATTGTCCTAAAGCTAACTTAGCTATTAACAGTTGAACTTTTTGAAGTTGATTTGCATAGTGAAGACCAGCAAATTTTCTATGATCTTGCAACTACAACTTTGGTCCGATGCGCAAGCCAATAAAAGGAAACTCAAGAGCGCAGATGTGCGTTTTCTGTTATAGGAGGGCCAAGAATCCACGCTGTCCCACAGGATGAAAAGTTTTCCCGTAATTGGCTACTTAACCCCATCCTTCATTAGCAGACTATTTTTTCCACATGGTTCACATAATTTTTTTCTGTTTTCTTCATGACTTAGGTAATACGACATGGTGTATTGTATTACTATTAATAAATCAGAACGTATTGAAATGCTAACCATATTTATTAAAAAAAAAACCAAACAAGAAATACACAATTCACAATTTTTCTTCAAAAGAATTATGTGTTAACGAGCCAAGGGCTGTTTAGTTTTTATACCCGAGCGCACTTGTGCACAAGGGTATATTAATTTTGTTCACATAACGGTTGTTTGTAACAGCCAAAACGAATCGAGATAGATATAGACAAATGTATACGTAAATGCTCAGAATGAATAGAGAAATCGATTAAGCCATGTCTGTCTGTCCGTCTGTCCGTCCGTCCGTGTACACGATAACTCGAGCAAAAATAGAGATATCTCAACGAAATTTGGTATGTAGGTTTCCGTTAATCCAAGGTAGGTTGGTATTGAAAATCGGACCGTAACCACGCCCACTTCTCATATAACGGTAATTTCCAGAAATACGAAAACTGCGATATTTTAGTAACTACTGAAGATAATTCACTCAAAATTGATATTTACAATAACTTTCAGACGAAAAATAAGAATATTATAAATGTTTGGAAAATGGGCGTAGCCACGCCCACTTATGGTTACATGTGTATATCTTGGCAACCGCTGCATCGATTTCATCCAAACTTGGCACAGTTGTTGGCCTTGGTATAGCATACCAAATGGCCGAAAATTTTTAAAATATAACCACGCCCACAGTCCACAGGGTAACTTAGAGAAATACGAAATCTTCGATAAATCAGTAAATATTAAAGCTAATTTATTCAAAATTGACGCTTGCAACAATTCTTTACCAAGAAATACGTTTATGGTAAATTACGGACGCCTTTCATATAACGGTAAATTTCAGAAATGCTTGAAACTGCAATATTTCGAAATTTAAGGACGCTTATTTATTCAAAATTTACACCCCCGGCTTACCATCTAGCGGTAGGTTTCTGAAAGGTGAAAAAACATACATTTAATACTTGCGCCGGGTATTTAATGTTCTGCTCCACCCAAACTTAGACTTTCTTACTTGTTCTTTTTCAGTCTCTGCAGCGCAAAGAACGGGATTTCGTACAGATAGTTACTTATAACTGTTATCTTAATTATGTCCAACGAATTAAAAAAATATATATGAGAACAAAAGTATTTATGTTCTGAAATTTTTATAATTTTGCAATTTTTGAATGTCGAGAATTTTCGAGAAAAAAAGCTGATACGATTTTAGTTACGAAGGTGATAACGAACAAAGTTGCATATTAAATTTTTGTCGTACGTTTTAGTGAACTTTTGACTAATTCAGGAACAGTGTGATCAAGACGAAATTTTGAGCACAGTGCGGTGCTAACTCTAAATATGAACAACAAAGCACTGGAAAGAGTTAATACATTCAAATATCTAGGAATAAAGATCGATGATAAACTGAAAAAATGGATTTTATATTTTCAGTTAGACCGACTTTTCTGGTAGAAAAATACTAATTTTTATCTATTCTATACCATTTCTACGCAAAGTTGTTTTCCCCCATATAAAAATACATGGAAAGCTTTAAGCGCTTTGAGCGACCTCTCAATATTTTTTGATTTCAAAATAAAAAATAGGCGTATACTTTTTTCGATATAGAACAATCCTAGGGGGGAGAGCATTACAATTCCGACTTTACTGTTTTTGGACTACCCTAAAGTACATTCATGTAGTGGTCTACAAAATAAAAGAATTGCGATATTGTGACCGGTTTTGGCATTTGGCATTTGTCTTTTGTTTATTTAGGTTTAGGTTAGGTAAGGTGGCAGCCCCGTGTAACCGGAGCTCACTTAGACAATGTAAGATTGTTCTTTGTGATACCACAATTTGGAAAGGCCTCCTAAACTTTATTGCTAAAACGGTCCGAGCCGATTATGTATTTACTCTTACGGCTAATCTCAATGCCCCAGAGCTCCTCGGGGCTGTTTAGGAAGTGAGAGCCAAAGTACTTCAACCTATTGTTGTATTGTTGAGGTGATTCTACCTCGTCATCTTCCAGGCAACAGCGACACAAAGGGTCCGGCAGAATGTTCAGCCTTACTGTGTGGATACCGATAGGACAGTGATCCGTTCAAACCTCCAACAGAAGTGATAGCTGTGGCTTTGTGAGTGTGAGGAGTGCCCTCGATCTCCCCCGGTCCACCCTCGGTCAAAAGGACCATGGTATTCGCCCAACGTTCGCTGAGCTGACATGAGGCCCATTTATCCAAGAGCGAACCGCAAGCGATCGATGGCACCCCAGCCGCTCTTTATTCGGTAGTAACGTTTCACGGGTTCCTTCCCTGGCCAGCTCGTCAGCCACGCAGTTTCCTCCAATGTCTCTGTGTCCCGGAACCCAAATAATCCGATTGCGGGAGTACTCCGACGCGGCCGAAAGAGAGAGAAGACATTCCTTAACCAGGTTAGAGCGCACCTCTAATGAACTCAAAGCCCTGATAGCCGCTTGGCTATCAGAATATACGCTCACTTCTCTGACGATTATAACGCTCCTTAGCAGTGAATCCACCGCCTCCTTGATAGCAGCTACTCCGCCTGGAATACACTGCAGAAGTCCGGGAGCCTGAACTTAGTGCTGATGGAAAGCCCTCGACAGAAGACCCCTCCTCCAACCCTGCCATCCAGTTTCGATCCATCCGTAAAGAAGTTCACCGCACCCCTCCTCCAGAAGTCCCGCCCGGCCCACTCATCCCTTGAGGGAAAGTGGGCAGAGTAGAAGCTCCTAGGTGCCGTAACGGTGGAGCAGTAATCTGTGCGATCGGGGATGAAGTCGAAACCTCCTAGAACTCCAGAGTGTCCAGTCACTAAGTTGGTCAACCAATCGGTTTCCCTGAGCCTAATAGCCGTTCGCGCCGCGACAGCTCTGCCTGCAACGTCGACAGACGCTACGTTTAGCATTGCATTCAGTGCTAATGTGGGGGCGGTTCGCAGTGCCCCACTTATACCAATTAAAGCAGCCCGTTGTACGCGCTCCAGCTGCCTAGCTAGTATAGACTTTTCCAGTGAGTTCCAACGGACTAGGGCCCCATAGAACATAATTGGCTTGAGTACGGTCTCGTATAGCCAATAGACAACTATAGGGGAGATGCCCCATCTCTTACCAATAGCTCCCCTACTGCAATATAAGGCCACTGATGCCTTTCTTGCCCTTTCCTCGATGTTTGGTACCCACGAAAACTTCCTGTCCAGGATCAAGCCCAAGTACAAATACTTGACTCTGTCAGACAGCTGTAAGCCAGACCTCCAACCGAGGGAAGATCAGCAGCGGGGATTTTATATTTCCTGTGAATAAGACCACTTTTGGCCGCCCAGTTAGTAGTTATGTTAAGGTACCGTTGGGTCAATTCATACAGAGTGTTCAGGTATTTACCTTTAACTAGGAGCGCCACATCGTCTGCATAGGCAATTACCCGACAGCCTAGTTTCTCCAGCTCCACTAGTAGCTCATTTATCTCGACGACCCAGAGAAGGGGTGAGAGAACCCCTCCCTGCGGGGTGCCCCTACTCACCATGCGAGACAAGCAGGCGCTGCTCCAGACGGACATGACAGTTCTGTCACACAGCAAGCTTTCGATGAGCCTAATGATACTGACCTCAACCCCAAGCTTATCTAGCGAATTAACTATTGCGTCCGGCAGGACATTATTAAAAGCCCCCTCGATATCGAGGAAGGCTCCTACGGCAAAGTTCTTGTGAGTGAAGGCTTCCTCTATACACCTCACAATTGTATGCAGAGCAGTATCGACTGACCGTCCTTTACAGTAAGCATGCTGAGCTCTAGACAGGCGATCCCGAGGAGAAATGCTCTTTATGTGCATATCAACCAGCCTCTCCAACGTCTTCAGCAGAAACGATGAAAGACTGATTGGCCTAAAGTCCTTGGGGGCAACATGAGAGCTCCTTCCGGCCTTCGGGATGAACACCACCTTGACGACCCTCCAACCCCCGGAAATGTACCCATATCTATCGCAGTTCGCGTACATTGGGGCCAACCAACGGCACGACACCTCCACCGCCTTTTGCAGCTGCGCAGGTATGATGCCATCAGGTCCTGGAGATTTAAAGGGTTCGAACAAATTGATCGCCCACGCCAGGCGGTGCTCATCGAGGAGGTCAGAAACAGCAGCACAGTCTCCACACACTTCCCCTAAGGATATCTCCTCAGGGGAGCGATCGGAAGGAAAGTGAGTGTCAAGGAGCAACCTAAGCGACTCCTCGCCACTCATAGTCCAGTGACCTGCCTCATCCCTCAAGTAACCCAGCGGAGCAGGACTCCTAGCGAGAATACGCCTAAATCTCGAAGATTCATGACACCCTTCAACGTTTTCGCAGAAAGACCTCCATGAAATCTTTTTAGCCTTTCTTATTTCGGACTTGTAGATTCCTAGTCCAACCTTATAGAGTTCCCAATCAGAAGACAACTTACTCCTACGGGCCCTATTGAAAAGTCGTCTGCTCGACGCTCTTAACTCAGAGAGCTCCACAGTCCACAAAAGGGGTTTCCCTCTACCCTTCTGAAATCTCAGCGGATATGCGATTTCAAGAGCTTCCCTGCACGCAGAGCTGAAAACTTCAACAAGCTCCTCCAGCGACTCTACCGACTGCACAGAATTTGGTTCTGGCGCATAAGTGAGCACTCCGCGAAGGTTCCTGTTATACAGATCCCAGTTCGTGCTCCTCAGGTTCGTGAAGGGCTTGCTATGTGGACGCTTTTACTTATAATCCGAAAAAGAGTTTTCGCTCAGAATCCTCCAATCCGAGATCAGAGGTGCTGTCTCAGATGAAGCCAGTGTGAGGTCAAGAACCTCCTCCCTGGCAGCAGTTATAAACGTAGGGGAATTCTCCATGTTACAGATATGTAACTTTTCACTTAGAATGAATTCCAAAAGTGACTCACCTCGCAAGTTTGTATCCGAGCTGCCCCAAACTGACTGCCTCGAGTTCGCATCGGACCCCAAGATCACGCCAGCTTTCCGTCGCTTGGCTCCCGCTAGGGTGCTCCTCAGCAACATTGGAAGTGGCTCCATCTCGTCATCGTGCGGCATGTAGGCGGATATGAGCCAGAGTTCTCCAGCCTCTCGTTCCAGCCTAATTGTAACCACATCCTTATTGCTGAAATTATGCAAAGTAAAAGCTTTTAGTTCACCTCTGATAAGCAAACAGGCCCTAGTTCTACCTACGTTGTTCGCCGCTATCAGCTTGTAGTTCCTTGTTATGATTCCAGAGATACCATTACTGCTCAGCCATGGCTCCTGTATCAGAACCACGTCAGCCCCATCTTGCTCAAGGTGGAGCAAAAGATTGGCGGATGCCACCTTGGAATGTTGGAGGTTAATCTGCAGAATCTTCATTCTCCAGAATATCCTCCATGAGCGCTAGTTCCGCGCTCTCACCTCGAATATCGACCCCAACGAAAAGCCTTTCGAGACTAAAGACGGACTCCCCGGCAGAGGAGCCGCCCTCGATACTCTCAGCATCCGATGGAACCGAGTCTCCCAACTCCATGCTGGTGGAGTCAATGGCCTCCCTCCGAAGTTGCTTTTCCTTCCACCACCTTCTCGAAGCTATAGTATATAACCCCCTTGGTGTCNTTGCAAATTAAAAGCTTTTAGTTCACCTGTGATAAGTATACAGGCCTTAGTTGTACCTACGTTGTTCGCCGCTATCAGCTTGTGGTTCCTTGTTCTGNATGCAAATTAAAAGCTTTTAGTTCACCTCTGATAAGTATACAGGCCCTAGTTGTACCTACGTTGTTCGCCGCTATCAGCTTGTGGTTCCTTGTTCTGATTCCTGAAATACCATTACTGCTCAGCCATGGCTCCTATATCAGAACCACGTCAGCACCACCTTGCTCAAGGTGGAGCAAAAGATTGGCGGATGCCGTCTTGGAATGTTGGAGATTAATCTGCAGAATCTTCGTTCTCCAGAATATCCTTCATGAGCGCTAGTTCCGCGCTCTCACCGCTGACATCGACCCCACCGAACAGCCTCTCGAGACTGAAGATGGACACCCCGGCAGATGAGCCGCCCCCAATACTCTCAGCATCCGATTAAGCCGAGTCTCCCAACTCCATGCTGGCGGAGTCAATGGCCTCTCTTCCTCCCTCCGCAGTTGCTGGAGGCAGAGGGTCATCTGCATTGNGTGAAGGGCTTGCTATGTGGACGCTTTTACTTATAATCCGAAAAAGAGTTTTCGCTCAGAATCCTCCAATCCGAGATCAGAGGTGCTGTCTCAGATGAAGCCAGTGTGAGGTCAAGAACCTCCTCCCTGGCAGCAGTTATAAACGTAGGGGAATTCTCCATGTTACAGATATGTAACTTTTCACTTAGAATGAATTCCAAAAGTGACTCACCTCGCAAGTTTGTATCCGAGCTGCCCCAAACTGACTGCCTCGAGTTCGCATCGGACCCCAAGATCACGCCAGCTTTCCGTCGCTTGGCTCCCGCTAGGGTGCTCCTCAGCAGCATTGGAAGTGGCTCCATCTCGTCATCGTGCGGCATGTAGGCGGATATGAGCCAGAGTTCTCCAGCCTCTCGTTCCAGCCTAATTGTAACCACATCCTTATTGCTGAAATTTTGCAAATTAAAAGCTTTTAGTTCACCTGTGATAAGTATACAGGCCTTAGTTGTACCTACGTTGTTCGCCGCTATCAGCTTGTGGTTCCTTGTTCTGATTCCTGAAATACCATTACTGCTCAGCCATGGCTCCTATATCAGAACCACGTCAGCACCACCTTGCTCAAGGTGGAGCAAAAGATTGGCGGATGCCGTCTTGGAATGTTGGAGATTAATCTGCAGAATCTTCGTTCTCCAGAATATCCTTCATGAGCGCTAGTTCCGCGCTCTCACCGCTGACATCGACCCCACCGAACAGCCTCTCGAGACTGAAGATGGACACCCCGGCAGATGAGCCGCCCCCAATACTCTCAGCATCCGATTAAGCCGAGTCTCCCAACTCCATGCTGGCGGAGTCAATGGCCTCTCTTCCTCCCTCCGCAGTTGCTGGAGGCAGAGGGTCATCTGCATTGGCTTCGGTCGGTAGAATCCGTAGAACCACCTTCTCGAATCCATAGTATATGACCCACTTTGTGTCGCCGAGAGCACCGAGGGACTCTGCATTAAGCAGTATCAGCGCCTGCCGATAAGATTTTTTCGGTCCTCTCCAGCCAGATAACCCTCAAGTTATGCGTCGGGAGAGATGGATTGCAGTACATGGCGGCCGCCACACGCTTCCACTCTTCGTGAGTGATGGCGCCGTCCTCCCTGCTGCGGTCCATGACCCCTTACTCCACAGAGTCGGCAAGATTAGCGCTTTCGCTAAACGTGGGAGCCGGCCCCGTACAAAGATTTTTCACGGTCGTGGGGTCCTCCTCCCGTGATCTCTGCCGCTTCATAGTCGCCAGCGCATTCGCGCCATCGGCTACCTTCCCCTGGGCGGATGTCGCAGCCTCCGCATCGCCGACCACCTTTTTGGCCCACTCGAGCGTTCGGGCATGCTGATCACTAATCTGACCAGTACACTGATCGCCGTAGCATTCCAAAATTTTGGCGGCCATGCGACGGTCCGAGCGATCCTTTCTCGCCACGGTGGCGCGCTGTTTAGGTCTACCCTGAGGTGCCCCATCCGAGGTCCTAGATGCTCCGAAGACACGCGGTGAGATACCCTTGCTGGTGCTGGCGATTCTGCCACACACCTTACCCCCAGATGCTCTGTGCGATTTCGCACAGGCCCTACCCACTACCGGCAGAATTCCGCCGCCTTTAGTACCAGAAGGAGCTGGCTTCGAGCCCCCTGAGGCACCGGCCTTGAACGCCCTGCTTAAGCCCTTAACGCAGGGCGATTTCGCCTCTGCAGGACCAGAAATCCCACCCGGGACAGAGACAGCTAACGGTATCGACTTCGACCTACCGCTGCTCGAAGCTTTGTCGCTAGCCAGGTCCCCTTTCCCTACGGCGCTGGCCGTGCAGGCCCCTCTCGTGGTCTTAGCCGGAGATGCCTTCGCCTCCTCAGAATCCCCAACCGGGGTGGAGACAGCTTTGGATGCCGACTCCGACGATCCTACGCTGCTCGAAGTTTTTGTTTTTGTTTTTGTTTTGTTTTGGTTTGTATTCATCTTGCTCGTACGACCACCTGTCCGACGAGGCGGGCGCGGTGGTCTAAGCAATGTAAGGGGAAATTAACGGTCCACCACGGCAGCGCCCCATGCCGCGGCAAGGCCACCTTTACTCCCTGAGGCGGCCTGGTATCAGGAAGGCGCCGTTATAATACAGCCGGTCTGGTAAACCCCTGCCTGCAAACCATTCAATGGGCACGGATTAGGGGGGAAGAGTTGGGTTGTTGGGATAGGAGAAATAAGGAGGGATGAGGGCAGGAGCAATCGGCGGTACGGTAATCTCCGCATAGGAAACTTTGTAAGCTCGTGTCTTACCTCCCTCTTAGTTCATGCTGACATAGAAGCCCCTAAAGGCCCCAATGTCACCACTTAAGCCTCATCCCCACACCAAGGAGACCAACATCGATGAGGCTTTTGTTTATTTAATCTTTATTATTATTGTATACCAACTAGACTTTTATAAAAAATAAAATTAAAAAAATAAAATCTTTATTATTTTTTTTATAAAAGTCTAGTTGGTATGCAACAAACGCCATATAAATTTAGATTTCAAACTTTGTACAACAATTAGAAAAATACAGCATATTTTCACCAAAATTTCAAACTTTTTTATTCGAATTTTGGCATGCAGTTTTGTAGGCCATTTAATTTTAGTATGATGAAGTGCAAATTTCAAGCTGTTATAAAATCTAGTTAATTTTTAGCAATTTTTTTGCAGGCAGTGTCCTCCATATACAAGAAGATTGTTGAACATACTTTTGTAAGAAAAAACGTGAAACACCTTTAACCAAAAAAATTCTTTTTTGTGAGCTGTCTGCAAATATTTTTGATGTTGGCTTTTGTCTGTCGCGTCACCTGAAATTCCAAATATTCGGCAAAAATCGGCGAAAAAACACCGATGCTAGCCGATGGCGATGCTTAATTTTGTGCCGATACTTGCCGATGCCGATGCCAATTAATCGGTCACACTCTACTTTCCAATAGGCGGCGGCCTATACCGCGTCACATTTGACATAGTCATGGTAGTCAAACAACAGAAACCGGAACCCTACGCGTGCGATTGTTGTCATATTAATTGATAAAAACCATCGAAAAAATTTGCGAAAAACTTAAAAGGTCAAAACTCAAAAATATGCACATTGACAGGCAATCAGTCATTATTAATGGTATTGCATTACAGTGTATTTTGTTTTGCGATAAAAAATTGTTTACATTACTTCCTCATTGGTGAATCGTGTTTTCAGTGACTCAGTACTTCCAACCATGATAAAAGAAGTAATTTTTAGCAAAAAAAAACCCACCTAAAAAACATATATATACATATATCTCATGATCCACCGATCTTAACCAGATTNTTGTTTAGATTACTTCCTCATTGGTGAATCGTGTTTTCAGTGACTCAGTACTTCCAACCATGATAAAAGAAGTAATTTTTAGCAAAAAAAAAACCCACCTAAAAACATATATATACATATATCTCATGATCCACCGATCTTAACCAGATTAGTATGGGACCACCTCTGAGACACTACCTTTCCGATGCAAAAAGAATTGTCGAAATCAGTTGACTTGGTCCAAAGTTATGCGGTAACATACATAAAAAAATAATAAAATAACAAAAAATAATTAAAAATATTCCGACGAACTGATAACCTCTTCCTTTTTTGGAAGTGGGTTACAAATAGCAGTTAGTTTCACTACAAACTTTTTTGACGGATACAAGCATTTTTGAAGTTTCATAAATTGTACATTTGAGAAGCGGCGTTGTCGCATTGCACAGTGGCCAATTTTTCGAAAAAGAGGGCCAAAAGTCGAAGCGTGGTACAATTGTAATCAAACCTTGTGTATTCGTCTTTATTTTGGTTGCTGGTTTTAAATTTCACCACATAATTTCGAAATTAAAAATGGCGGATCCACAATGGCTGCTGTGTACGCTTAAAATAATCAGATTTTTAGCAAAACTAAGGTAGTTAAGTATAAAAGGTCATGTTTTCTGCTGTTTTGTTATATAATGTGATGTATCGGTTAGCAATATACGCTATCATTCCGCAAGGCGGGGTTCAAGCCCAGTTTGCGACCAACATCAAAAATAAGAAACAAACAAGTTTTTTGTAATAAAGTCGCCCTTTGGCAGGCAATGGCAAACCCCCGAGTGTATTCAGCCACGAAGAACAGCTTCTCATAAAAATAAAATCCCCGTTCGGATTCGGCGTAAAACTGTTGGTCCCTCCCCTTTGTGCGCCAACATCAAGGCGCACGCCACAAATCGGAAGAGAAGCTCGGACAAATACTAACGAAGNATAACAAAAAATAATTAAAAATATTCCGACGAACTGATAACCTCTTCCTTTTTTGGAAGTGGGTTACAAATAGCAGTTAGTTTCACTACAAACTTTTTTGACGGATACAAGCATTTTTGAAGTTTCATAAATTGTACATTTGAGAAGCGGCGTTGTCGCATTGCACAGTGGCCAATTTTTCGAAAAAGAGGGCCAAAAGTCGAAGCGTGGTACAATTGTAATCAAACCTTGTGTATTCGTCTTTATTTTGGTTGCTGGTTTTAAATTTCACCACATAATTTCGAAATTAAAAATGGCGGATCCACAATGGCTGCTGTGTACGCTTAAAATAATCAGATTTTTAGCAAAACTAAGGTAGTTAAGTATAAAAGGTCATGTTTTCTGCTGTTTTGTTATATAATGTGATGTATCGGTTAGCAATATACGCTATCATTCCGCAAGGCGGGGTTCAAGCCCAGTTTGCGACCAACATCAAAAATAAGAAACAAACAAGTTTTTTGTAATAAAGTCGCCCTTTGGCAGGCAATGGCCAACCCCCGAGTGTATTCAGCCACGAAGAACAGCTTCTCATAAAAATAAAATCCCCGTTCGGATTCGGCGTAAAACTGTTGGTCCCTCCCCTTTGTGCGCCAACATCAAGGCGCACGCCACAAATCGGAAGAGAAGCTCGGACAAATACTAACGAAGTCTTAATGTTTGTTTCTAAATATCTTGATGTTCAAATTTACACGGGAACTGCGGGATTTTGAATGAATCAATAAACACGACATACGTATTTGCTGGTACAGGAATATATTTTTAAGATAACAATTTCACACCGTCAGACTCGCAGTCAATTGAAGTGTCCAAGTTCATATCTATATTTTCTGATGGCAATTCCGCATCCGCATTTACAACAGTTGATAATAATTTAATCGATTTCGATCTCCTGTAACACTAAATGCCCTAAGAGAATCGACTTGTTGTCTCATAACGATACGCAATAGAGCCCTCCTAGCAATATAAGATGGTTATGCATACGAATTCACCAATTTTTTTTAGGACTTTTGGCCAGGGTTTTCCAAAAACTGGCCACTGTGCATTTGTATTAACAAAATATAATTGAAGGTATTTTGGGATGGGAATTTCTATTATTTTTAATGGTCCTTAGTCTTTTTAGACGATCATAAATAGTATATTTTTGGAGTTTTAAAATGTTTAATAATTATGATTAGAAGGTCGTCCATTATATTAAAAACACACCCAGTTTTATGGTATAAGTAAAACAGTTAAGGTATGTACTGGGGATGTTAATTTTTTCGCTTTTTACGATCCCGGGACTTTCGAGATGTCGTTATCATAATACCGGGATCCTGGGATTGATCCCGGGTTTTTGATATTTATTACTTTTCAACAACTTAAATCGAAAAAATTGATTCTATATCATTTGAGAAACTCTCCTACCATAAAATATTTTTTTTATTTCAAGTGGCGATTTTATTTTTTTTCTATGATGTCAGAACTTATTTTAAAGGACTATGTAATTTCGAAGGTATGATTAAAAACTATTTAAAAAATTCAATGCAATGTAGAATACAAATATGGGTACTAAATGAAAGAGGAAATTTCTTTAGAATTAAAAAAATTAAAAAAAAAGAATTTGGATTCCCAAGGACGAATAGGCAATTTTTTAAGCTGATAAAGTTAGAAGGACGAAACTCGAGGATGTTACCGAGTTTGTATAAGTCCTTAGCATATAATTTTTTTAAAAATAAATATTGCAAAATTTCAAGGATAAAATTAGAAAAAGAAGATCATTTTCAATACTTACCCTTCCTTTTGCACCAAAAAATTGAATCTGTTTAATATCTACAGAGTTTTGTCTTTAAGTTGGTACCTATACTCTTTCTCTAGGCACATTTTACTGAATTTTTTAATCATTTTTGAATTACTGACGTCAGAGTGAAAAACTTAAAAGGCAATTTTACTATATTTGGTCCATGGTTTCGCGAATATATCGATTTTTGTGTGTAAAATTTACTATCGCACGCTGTTATATGTATATTGAGCTAGACATTTATATAAAGATATTAATTATTAATTAAAAAAAAAGACACTGGTCAAGAAAAGGAGTTTCTATTATTGCTATCAGTGCAAATTACAAATCCCGAAAATTCCGGGATTATTTGCCAAGAATCCCGGGATGTTCGGACCCTAAAAGAGGCCAGTGTTATGCCCGCCTTGCGTACCTCTTACTACTTGGTGTCCAACGTCGGTTGCTTGTAGCGGCTCTTGTGGTAGCAGCAAGAAATTGCTGCTCCGGTACGCTGGTGTACACTTGCTGGGTCGGCTGGGTGGGTGTAGCCCCAAAATCACTCCAAACTACTCGTGATATTTATAATTTTAAACTACACACCCGTCAGACTACCTTCGCTTGGAAATAAAATAACTTTTTGTAAATTTAACAATTTTTTTTATTAGGAGCGCGTGTCCGTTCAGTTAAAAGGCGAGTTACGAGTTAATTCAATATTTTTACAAAACTGACGCCTAGCCCAAGTGGAAGGAAAAATAACTGTTGTTTGTTGGCAGTAGTACAAACATTATGGTAGTGCTGAATGGCGCTGCCATATCAGTAGGGTTGTCATTACATCACCCTCCTTTGGAAAGATTATTGTAAGGTGATTAGGTTTTCAATAATCTATTGCTCCAAGAGGCGATGCCAAATTGATGTGGATGAATGAGATGCACAATCAAACGATTATTTCCTTCCCCCTTTACTCATTCGTCCATATCAATTTGTATGTATATATTTACAGAATACGAAAAAAGAAATTCCTCTTGAACTAAGGGCGCTATTATTTTGTCTTAGTTAATTAATTCTAGTAATTTAATCTGGTAATTTGTATTACAAAATATACAACAAGATAATTTTTCTTTGTTGGAATCTTAAGTTTTTCTTATTTACAATTTGTATGGAGTATACAGATGTATTTTTATACAATTTTATATTTGTTTTGTTCGTTTCTTGTAGAATCTTGAAATTTGATGTACAAATTGGATATTGAGTATGGAAAGTTTCAATAGAACTTGCTTATTATATGTATATGTATAATATACTAACATTTGTATATTTCAATTAATTTTCCGTTTCTTTTTCTAATATATAACGTTTAGGTATAGTTATTGCATGTTTTTTTTGACATATTATTTTAATTCATTGGTGTAGCTTAATATTTAAACATTATAGATAGGTATAAGTGTAACTGACGGGGAAGATTCATATTTAGTTAAATTGGTAAATTTCGCAACATATAAAAAATGCATATGTAGTTGCATGTTTAAAAATTCAGAAAAATATGTTAAGTGACCCTTTGAATTCGGGTTTTGTGAACTGTTTTAAATTTATTTTAGTTTTTATCAAAAACCGTAACATTTACACCGTCTACTTTCTGTACAACATGAGGACCTAGATAAATATTGCTATGTTTATCTCTAGGTTCCTTTTGTATTAAAACCGTATCTTTTTCATCAATTAGTACAGGACGTGAATTTTTATCAAATGACACCTTCGATTGGATTTTATGTTTTGTTACGAGTTCTTTAGCGAGTGTAGGGTTGCCAGACGTACTGCCTTTGGGAGTAAACGTATTCCTTTTTATTGCAATTTACTACCTTGTACTCCCAAAAAAAAAAAATAACTAGAAATGTACTCCTTTATTAGTTTTGTACTTCTTTTGTACACATTTTTCCAGCTATTAATATTTTATACAGGGAGTAAAATAATAACTGTTGCACAGTTTTTTTTTGAAAAATAAAAGGGATTTTTATAGATTTTGCGAAAAAAGGAGTTTGTTGTTAATGATTCACAGATTTTACTTAAACTTTATTAATTCGTTTTTAAATTTTAACCTTCATTTGGGTTTATCGGCGCTAAACACTTTGAGAGCAAAGCGCAAGTAAAAAAGTAGTTTATTGTTAATTTTCTTCATTTTACTTAAATTTTATTAATTAGTATTTAAATTTTTACCTTAATTTGGGTTTACCAACGGGTTTAGGAGAAAAGCACAAGCGGCACGCAAGTCCTCGTTGGTTACTTTTCGACAGTTATTATCTTACGCCCTATTCTTTGCAAAGCAAAGTTAAGTGTGATAGTGAAGAGGTGTAAGCATGGTCGTAGTCAGGTAGGTGCAAGGCGCTCGGGTATAAAAAGCAGAAAAATATTAAATTAATTATAGGCTTAAATTATAAAAAAACGGCCATACATTCAGGAAATGTCTAGAATTCTTTTGTAGAATTTAATTGGGGAAACTTTCCTATAAGGGCGGTCATTGAAGAGGCGGTGAGCGACAGGGCATCTCCAACCCCCCTTTTTGGAGAGGGCATGAATCGCCATTGACAAAAATGCAACCCCCGACCACCTAGGCCTCCTATGGGTCCCTAGGAACCCCTTGGAAAAATCGCCATAAATCACAATATTCACTTGCGTCCACAGTATTTTTGCGTAGAATTCCTTCCTGCGTAGGAATTCTCCTTTCTTGATGCCGAACAAGAGAGGAGAAAGCCCTCTTCGTTTGTCAAAAGTGTTTAACATTTCATGTGGGAACTCTTTTGTTAGCAAGGGTATATAAAATATCCCGTGCAAATGAATATTCAGCATTTTTCAAGCGAAACAAGTAAGAGCAGCGCTGTCTTCGGCTATGCCGAAGGCTTCATACCTTTCATGAACATCTGCAAATTTTACTTTGACAGATTACTGAGTTACATACTTATATAAAAAATCGCATCTAAACAATCAGAGGTATGGAAGATATACTTTATATGACACCAATCTAAGTGATTTTCACCGCTATGTGATCGGTATGTAAACCGGTAACACAATTTATTGGGTTTAGTTTCGTACATAAAGGAGATATATGGCAAAAACTGGTATCTTAACAATCAGTGCTATAGGAGATAAAGCTTATAAAGCATAGATTTTGACGATTTTCTCAGTAGACTTTGTATTATTATTTATAAAATATCTTACGAAATTTATCGGTTTTAGCTGTTCAAATAAAGGAGTTTTACAGTAAAATCCCATATCTGAACAATCAGATGTATGGAAGATATATGTTGTAGTCATCCGATCCTTGTTATTTCCGCTGTAAGTATTCTGTTAATAATGAGTGAAAATGGTGCGAAATTTCACGTTCCTAGCTGCATAAATGGAGGAGTTATGATAAAAGACCTCATATCTGAACAATCAGTTGTATGGGGGCTGCAGGTTATAGTGACCCGATCTTTGTTATTTTCGCTGTAAGTCTTCTGTTGATAATGAGTGAAAACAGCGCGAAATTTCATGGTCCTAGCTACAGAAATGGATGAATTATAACGAAAAATCTCATATCTGAACAATCAGTTGTATGGGAGCCATAGGTTATAGTTATCCTATCTTTTTAATTTTCACTGTAAGTTTTCTGTTGATAATTATTGAAAACAGTGCGGAATTTCATGTTCCTAGCTATATAAATGGAGGAGTTATAACGCAAAATTTTATATCTGAACAATCAGTTGTATGGGAGCTATAGGTTATAGTGACCCGATCTTTGTAATTTTCACTGTAAGTATTCTGTTGATAATGGGTGCAAGTATTGCAAAATTTCATGTTCGTAGCTGCATAAATGGAGAAGTTATAATGAAAAATCTCATATCTGAACAATCAGTTGTATGGGAGCTATATGTTATAGTGGTCCGATTCTTCCGGTTCCGACAAATGATTAATACATTATAAAAATACACCCACCTACCAAATTTGATCCGGATATCTCGAAAACTGAGAGACTAGATTGCATACAAACAGACAGACAGACGGACAGACGGACAGACGGACATGGCTAAATCAACTCAGCTCGACGTTCTGATCATATAAGTATACATTTTCATGGGTCTATCTCTTTTTGTTCTGGTACTTACAAACATCGGACCAAAGTTATAATACCATTTCATGCTCATGAAAGGTATAAAAACGCAAGTGAAAATTGTGACTTTTGGCCATTTTTCTAAGGAGTCCCTAGGGAACCATAGGGGGCCGAGGTGGTCGGGAGTAACATTTTTGTCAATGGCGGTGCATGCCCTCTCCAAAAAGGTTGTTTGGAGGTCCCACGCCTACTTCCCCTTCCATCACCATCTCTTTAACGACCGCCCTTACTGGAAAGCCAACCCATTTAGTTATTTATTTATAATATTTATTTTTGCTTTGAAAAAGATTTCTAAGATATCTTTGTTTGTTTTTACCTAATTAATGGTAATTTGTAACAATAAATTGCACAAAAAATTTAAAAAAAATTACTCCTTTTTTATGTCTTGTACTGCTTTTTTTCTATCGAAAATATAAATGTACTCCTTTCTCCGTTTCCCTAACGAGTCCATGCGATTTTTGCAAACTATACTTTACTTCTTTTGCATAATTGTCAACGTTATAAATTGGATCAATTTTAACTTTTTGTACTTCGTTTGGTAAGACAGCGTTTTTACCAAAAATCAGTTCAGATGGAGTAAATTTATTATCAAANGCATGCGATTTTTGCAAACTATACTTTACTTCTTTTGCATAATTGTCAACGTTATAAATTGGATCAATTTTAACTTTTTGTACTTCGTTTGGTAAGACAGCGTTTTTACCAAAAATCAGTTCAGATGGAGTAAATTTATTATCAAAAACTGTGTTTGGGGTTGTGTTTAAAAGTAAAATATTTTAAATATGTAGCCCAGTCGGAATATGATTCATCTAAAATGCTCGTAAGTACTCATTAAATGCTCTATGATTTCGTTCTATTGTAACTACAGTTTCGTGATGGTGTGCTGTCGAAAAGTCATGTTCAATTTTTAAAAGTTTGGTTAATTCAGCAAAAAGTTCGTTTTCATATTCAGTCCCTAAATCAGATTTTATAGAGTGCATAATGCCATATACTAAAATGAAACTTTCAAAAATTGCTAATGCAACAGTTTTAGCACTTTTATCTGGTGTTGGAACAGTAACTAAATATTTTGAGAGATCGCAAATAATGGTAACTGCGAACTTATTACCATATTTCGATTCTGGTAAAGGTCCTATTGTATCGATAACAACAATATCAAACGGTTTATTCGGCGTTGGGGTTAGTACAAGTTTTTTCTTTAACTTTCGGTTTTACTTTATTTAAAAGACATTTTTGACAATTTTTAACATATTTTGCGACATCGTGGGTCAAATTTTTCCAGTAATATTTGTTCTAAGTTTCGCATAAAGTTTTTTCATGCCACAGTGACCTCCTGATATTGGGTCGTCGTGATAAATTGTCATTAGTTTTAGTTTTGTGTCATTTTCAGTCACAATCTCGACTGGATCTGTCAAAATTATTTGTGATGATTCTAAAATTATATTCCCGCGATTTTTTAAGCTAGCAATTGTGAAATGACGAAAAAATTCATCGTCTTTTGGCCATTCAATCTCCTTAATTCTGTGTTTGCTGGCTTCAATTTCAAGCCTCGAAAGTAAATTATCGAAATTCATTATTTCGTTAGCAAAGACATAATTAAGTAACTCGAGTTTTTTTATGTATAATATGTGCGCAAATTCGTATATTTTTTATTTTATCATCTTTATCATAAGTAATTTCTGATCTAATACGCGGTATCTTTTTTGAAAAGTTATAAGAAAATTTATCATAAATGTTTAATGTTTCCTGTTTTTTATCTTCGTTATTATATGTATTTTGTATAATTTTGTCGTTTTTTCGTCTAGTCATTGATCTCGTCCGCACTGCCAAAATACTTTTCGTTGATTCCCTAATTTCTTCTATCATTATACGTGAGAGTGCGTCTGCGCCAACATTTAATTTTCTAGTTCTAACCTTATTCTTGAAAGTTTTGAAGAGGGGTCTTTCATATTGAACAGGTATACTAATGGTCTGTGGTCTGATTTTACTAAGAAATGCGTTCCATAAACGTATGGTCGAAATTGTTTAATGGCAAAGTATATAGCTAAAAGTTTTAATTCAATATTGCTTTTGTCTGTCCTGCATTGTTAAATGCCTTCGAAGCAAAACATATTGGTAAGTCGCAACCTTGCTGTTCTTGGCTAAGTATATAGTGAAGCATCAACTGTAATAATAAATTGCTTTGCAAAGTCTGGATATTGTAGCAGTTTCGGTGACATTAAGGCTGATCGCAACGCTTGAAAAGCTTCATCTCATTTCTCATCCAAAACAATTTCTACTCTTTTCCTACTTAATTTGTTCAAAGATGCTGCCAGAGTTGCAAAATTGGGGATAAACCTTGGGTAATAATTTTCAAATGCGACAAAACGTCGTACTGCATCTTTGTCCAGGGTTAAGTATCCTTTTTAATTGCAACTATTTTTGAATCGCCTGGCAGTAGACATCTTGCTGAGCATTTGTGCCCTAAAAACGTTACTTCGGGCCTGAGAAAATGACATTTTTTTGGGTTTAGTTTTAAATTGAAATTTCGACAAGTTTCGAAAACTTTCGCTAAATCTTTAATGTGATGCGCTTCGCTACAGCCTATGACAATAATGTCATCTATATATAAAAATGCTACGTTGGGTGGAATACTAGAAAAAGCTATACTCATCATCCGCGAAAATGAGTTGGGTGCTATACTTAAACCGAATGGCAAGACTTTTCATCGATATGCTCCACGGTCTGTGCTAAAAGAAGTTATATCACGTGAATCTTCATGCAAGGGGATTTGGTGAAATCCGGAAAAAAGATCTAAAGTAGAAAAATATTTAGCTATGCCAAGATTGTCCAAAATATCGTCAACTCGTGCAAGAGGGAATTTATCCGCAATAAGCTTTTTGTTGACTGCGCGGAAATCAACGCACATACGATATGCTTTTTGACCATTAGTAGACTTTTTAGGAACCAAAATTAGAATAACTTCCTCCAATTAAATCGTTATCTAGTAATTTGTTAACTTTGCAAGTATATCTTCACGTTAGGAATATGGCAGACGATAGTTTTTTACATATACCGGGTCAGTGTCATTCANGAAGCAGGGGGATTTGGTGAAATCCGGAAAAAAGATCTAAAGTAGAAAAATATTTAGCTATGCCAAGATTGTCCAAAATATCGTCAACTCGTGCAAGAGGGAATTTATCCGCAATAAGCTTTTTGTTGACTGCGCGGAAATCAACGCACATACGATATGCTTTTTGACCATTAGTAGACTTTTTAGGAACCAAAATTAGAATAACTTCCTCCAATTAAATCGTTATCTAGTAATTTGTTAACTTTGCAAGTATATCTTCACGTTAGGAATATGGCAGACGATAGTTTTTTACATATACCGGGTCAGTGTCATTCAACCTAAGTTTCTGTTCATAAAAATTGTTTAATGTCATTTTGTCATTGTCATGAGCGAAAATGTCGGCATATTTTATGCAAAGGTGAATTAAATTGCTGCTAGCTTCAGTTGGGATTTGGTTTTTCAAAATATTTGTTAATTCATTCGTACGTGCGTCTTCTGTCTTTGTCTTATTAATTGAGTAAACGTAATAGACAGAAAGTTTTTCAGTACGAATATTTACATTCTTTACGTGTTTTACTTCATCTATAGTAATTATGATTTTAATAATTGGGTTATTTCTATTAACTATGCATCTTGCTGTGAATACACCGTGTTCAATTTCTTGTGATTCTACAAAAATTGGATCCGGTGAAATTGAAAATTCGATAAACTTCGCATCTGGGTGGGATGATACAAGCGTCGCCTTCGGTTCCGTGTAGGATTGGAACCGCGACTTTTGCATTGCCTACCCAAAAGGAAATACAATTTCTTGCATAGCTAATAACGCATTTGTTATTTTTTAGAAAATCTTTACCCAATATACCGTCAGATGGTATGTTAAAGTCATCGTTTGCTACATGTAAGGTATGTTTAATGTAAAAATCAGTAAAAGTCAAGTTTATGGTAATCGTACCTAAAGTAGAAACAGTATTGGAAGTGACACCGGTAATGTTAATTATGTCATTCGTATTTATAGAAAAATGTTTACCAATGCTAGAATTTTTTATTAGAGAAATGTCGGCTTGCGTGTCGACTAAAAACGTACAAAATATGTTTGACCTATTAATTTTCAATTCGATAAAGTCGGAGTAATTCGGAGAAATGTCGGCTTGCGTGTCGACTAAAAACGTACAAAATATGTTTGACCTATTAATTTTCAATTCGATAAAGTCGGAGTAATTCAGAGAAATGTCGGCTTGCGTGTCGACTAAAAACGTACAAAATATGTTTGACCTATTAATTTTCAATTCGATAAAGTCGGAGTAATTCGGAGAAATGTCGGCTTGCGTGTCGACTAAAAACGTACAAAATATGTTTGACCTATTAATTTTCAATTCGATAAAGTCGGAGTAATTCAAAGAAATGTCGGCTTGCGTGTCGACTAAAAACGTACAAAATATGTTTGACCTATTAATTTTCAATTCGATAAAGTCGGAGTAATTCGGAGAAATGTCGGCTTGCGTGTCGACTAAAAACGTACAAAATATGTTTGACCTATTAATTTTCAATTCGATAAAGTCGGAGTAATTCAAATTTAAGGAATAAATGCCCTTTGTTGAAAAAGATTTATTTAAATGTCCAATTCGTTCCGCCCTCAGTGTTAGCTCCTGAGGGGCGTGTGCGTTTAAAGCGCTCACATTAGCATTATTGCGTGAATTTGGACGTGTATTATTATTATTGGCATTGCTGTTTCGATTTCTATTATTTGAATTCCCATTATTGGAATTGGATTATTCTTAGTAATTTCAAAAACTCACTTCAATTTAACAATGTTAATGTTCAAGGAATAATTAAAAAATTTTATGTATGCAAGTAACCGTAGTGGGAATTAGAAAATTGTTAAATCAGCAATGGGATTGCAAGAAAAGCGTATATTAATATTTTTGAAAAATTTATGAAAAATGTGAAAAATTGTGAGCACTTATATGATACGAAAAATTAAATGAAACTTCACTGAATAACTCACGTTAACTTATATACTAATTTGAAAATCTTTCTTTTTTGAGAAAAACAGTTATTGAATCACTTACATCTATTTTTAAAAAAGTTAAATCGCTTATATATCTAGTATGGAAAGGTTTAATCGCTTATATATCTAGTATAGAAAGGTTGAATCGCTTATATATCTAATGTGAAAGAGGTTTAAATTCAAAAGCTCGTTTGTACCATCTGTACTATTATAGCAAAATTAAAAAAAAAAAAATTTAGATCGTAAATAGTTAGAACATTCGTTGTTCCGTTTATAGGTTGTAAATTAAGGTTTACTTTTTTTATATTCACTTGAATGTTTTTCTTTTAATATAAAAAAAACGTCTCTTCAAAAGTGCACTAGTGTGCATACTAATATTAGAATGTATTAATATAGAGATATGTTTATGCAAAAAGAATAATAAATGTTAGTATGTATACTCTTAAACTAATCTGCCTTACTTCTTGCATGACTGTACCCGCTTGCTGGTTTTCGGATCCCACGCCGCTGTCTTGTTAAGGTTGTTTAATTAACTGCTATGCTGCGGCCTCCCTCGCTGCTGTCTATATTTTATTAATATGCTGGTGGCTTGGGTATGCGGTATATACATATAACGGGAGTGGTGGTCTTATAATCGTTGTTGGTGCTGTTGCTATGTACACGTGGGGTGTGGAAAAACTGTGTTTTTGTTACAAGTCGTTGTAACGGGATAGTAGTGGCGTGGTTTGAGAAATTAGCAAAAGTGTAGCGAGTTGCTTTGAAGTCCAACGAGTAGCGGTATCGAGTTCCGCTACCAAAAACTGTACGCCGGCATGTTTCGCTTGTATCGTACACTAACTGTTCTCTGACTTGATTTTCGATGTACAGTCCACATTTTTCCAATCGGAACTTTGCGCTTTAAACCACTACCACGAACGCAATGAGCACCACGAACACGACAAGCCACCATGCAATGCGCAATTATTTTTATTAAATTTTTCTCATTTTGTAGTTAATTTTTGTTTTGTAGTTATATACTTTTGTTTTGTAGTTATATACTTTTGTTTTGTAGGTATATTTTTTGGTTTTTTTTTCAATTAAATTTCTGGTTTTTAATTACATATATAGTATTTTNAATGAGCACCACGAACACGACAAGCCACCATGCAATGCGCAATTATTTTTATTAAATTTTTCTCATTTTGTAGTTAATTTTTGTTTTGTAGTTATATACTTTTGTTTTGTAGTTATATACTTTTGTTTTGTAGTTATATACTTTTGTTTTGTAGGTATATTTTTTGGTTTTTTTTTCAATTAAATTTCTGGTTTTTAATTACATATATAGTATTTTTTCAATTAATTTTTGGTTTTTAATTATAAAGTTGGTTTTTCCTTTTTTTCTTTACGCTGCCGGGGTCCGCCGCACCGCCCCAAGCCACGGTCCCCATGTTATGCCCGCCTTGCGTACCTCTTACTACTTGGTGTCCAACGTCGGTTGCATGTAGCGGCTCTTGTGGTAGCACCAAGAAATGGCTGCTCCGGTACGCTGGTGTACACTTGCTGGGTCGGCTGGTTGGGTGTAGCCCCAAAATCACTCGAAACCACTCGTGATATTTACAATTTTAAACTACACACCCGTTAGACTACCTTCGCTTGGAAATAAAATAACTTTTTGTATATTTAACAACTTTTTTATTAGGAGCGCGTGTCCGTCCAGTTAAAAGGCGAGTTACGAATTAATTCAATAGTTTTACAAAACTGACGCCTGGCCCAAGTGGAAGGAAATATAACTGTTGTTTATTGGCAGTAGTACCAACATTATGGTAGTGCTGAATGGCGCTGCCATATCAATAGGGTTGCCATTACACCAGGTTCCCGGGATCCCGGGATTAACATTCCTTGTATATACAAAGAAATTCTGCTTGTTGGCACATTTGGTAAGATATCCATATATACATATGTATCTATGAATGTGCATATGTACATTAGACTGCATCACCAAAAGGTTGCTGTTTTGCCGCCGGAATTAGAAAATTTATTATACCACCAAAATATTTCGGAAAAATATTAAGGTTTACGTGAGCTGGACCTATTTGAAAATACCTGCAAAAATGTAGTTTTTTATGAATAAACATAGTTTCTTAAAGGCTTTTTTGAAAAAAATCCCCTCGGACGACAAAACAGCTTAAGCTTAAAAAAATTTCATACAAATATTTAAAAAAATTTCAACGGAATGATAATAATGAAATTTATGATGCTTTTTTTTTTTAACTTTTTTCAAAGATTGGTTTAAGAAAAACTTAAATAACTGGACCAAAACTATACCGATTTAGACTTATGAGGTATCAGTGGAAAGGTATTTTCTCACCCTTTTTATTACTTTGCAGATTTATTTTTTCAAATATCAACACATCTCAATTAAACTTGGAATGCCACTCGTTCTTTCTTTGGATTAAATTATGCAAACGGGAGTGAAAATAACTTTGCAATGATACCTTATAACTCTGAATCGGTGAAGTTTTAACCGAGTTATTTAAGTTTTTCTTCAACCAATCTTTGAAAAAAGTTCAAAAACAGCACCAAAAATCTCATTATTGGGATTCTGTCGAGATTTTTTTATGCAAATTTTTTTGCTTAAACTGTGAGGTGATTTTTATTCAAAAAATACTTTAAAAAACCTATTTTCATTCATAAAAAACTCAAGGAGGTATTTTCAAATCGGTCGAGCTCACGTAAATCTTAATACTTTTCCGAATTTTTTTGGT
The DNA here is from genome assembly GCF_001687245.7 of Rhagoletis zephyria. Lineage (NCBI taxonomy): Eukaryota > Metazoa > Arthropoda > Insecta > Diptera > Tephritidae > Rhagoletis > Rhagoletis zephyria. The sequence goes on from NW_016158175.1 coordinate 78,502, forward strand.
GCAGGTCTTAAAATATAATAGATTTTATAATTCCAATGGAAAAATAGGACCGGTTTTTTTTTGTATGGTGAGTCATGCAGTCTAATGTACATATGTATACAAATATACTTACATACGATTCAGTTTCTCCAAAACCTCTGAAATTGAGGAAATACATATATTGCTGTGAACAAACAAATCGTACTTCGGGAAGATTTTATTCCTGCACATTGCAAGTGGTTAACTTATTTCTAATAAAAGAGAAAATTTTAAAAATTTCACTTTGGTATTCTTGCACAAATTTATAAGATTCCTGCAGATTTCAAACGTGCAATTCATTTTTTTATTTTATTAAAATTACTGATATGTCGTTTTAAAATATTTGTTTGAAATTTTTTTTTGTTGAAAAATAATTTTTTTGTGGCTGGTAGCTTGATTTTGATAGAGATGTCATAATGCCAGCAAAAGTCAAATGGCTAACATGGCGGCCCAAATCATTGAGTGAAACTATATTCTTTTTTATATCATGCCTCTAACTTTTTTATATTTATTTTATGAAAAACCCGGAATGCATTCACGAAACTCTGTAATAGAAATTCAAGACACAGGTAAGTGCTCCTATTTAGAACAATAATTTTCAATATTTATTAAAAGTGGTCTTATTTATATCGGCTCTAAGCCAAGTCTCTTTCTCCCTTAATTAATTTCTGTTTTTTTCTTCACCATTCGTACAATAGAAGCTGCCAAAATATGGCAGAATGGGATAGAGAAGAGTCTAAGTTCAGGTCCAAAGAGTTTACAACCCAATTAAATTTAAAAATATTACGAAATAAAATATGAGTTATAACGCAAAACCATATATCTGAACAATCAGTTTTATGGAAGCTATGTGTTATAGTTAACCGATTTCGATCATTTTTAGAAGTAGTTAAGGTAATAAAAAGGGTCACGTGCAAAATTTATCATCAAAAATTTATTATCAGAAAACTTCAAATATAAGCAAATTTTCAAGTACCGTTATTTCAAAACTGGAGCCAACCTGGCCAAACGGGGGACGCCATTGAATTCAAAAGGTCCAAGTTAAGAAATATCAGCTATCAAAGCCTTTGCCCAGAAAAAAAGCTCAAAGCCTGAGACAGTATTATAAACGACGAAAATTTCAAAGTGGGAATATTAGAAAGGTTAGCTTCCCTAAGACTAATTTCCTTATTATTCACACATTCATCAGATATATTTGCATCAACAGTATCACTCGCAACAGCTATAAAAACTTAGCTACAGTATAATGCAAAACTTTATATAAATGCAAATTGTTATCTGCAGTGGCAACGGCAGTCTCCCTCCGCTCAAGTAAATTGCTGTGTACAGCTCTTTCCGCACGCTGGTAATCCCCCAGATTTTCTTCGTAAATAGTAGACACCGCACCACGTTTTAAACGACGGAGTTTTGCAAAACCTAAGGCATTTACTAAAACAATATTAAATGCAATTAATATGAAAATACACAATAGGGGTATTCTCTGAGTCTTGCAAAGCCCTTGCACGGTGCACGGATTGCACGGTTTGCAAAGCTGTAGTGTAACTGAAAGTCGACCATGCTTAACGTTTATAATTATTAAATTTATTCATACCAACAAGGGTTTCATATTTCAGTTGGCAGGATCGCCATGTATCGAATGAAACAATTCATTTATGTTTTAATTGTATTGAATTTATTTTACTGAGCAACTCAATGTCGCTTTGTAGGTTCTTTTACAATTGAATTCTTAGCCTAACATATTGGGGTATTTATGGGAAATAATTGCTGCATAAGCATAAATAATATTATAAATAAATTGAAGCTTAAAGTTAGTTTGTTTGACGGTTTGGCACGTGTGCCTGACAATCCGTGAGTTCTATATTCAAAATATTCAAACAACTGAAATATGAAACCCTTGTTGTTATGAATAAATTAAATAATTATAAACGTTAAGCATGGTCGACTTTCAGTTACACTACACGAGAAACACATGCTATCAAACCTATCGGATGTTTTTGAACTATGTCGCAAGCACAACTTAAAATTACATCTGAAAAATGTTCATTTTTTATGCGCGAGGTGACTTATTTAGGACATAAGTGCACTGACAAAAGCATACTCCCCGACGACAAAAAATTTTCAGTAATTAAAAATTACCCTATACCTACAGATGCAGATAGTGCGAAAAGATTTGTAGCATTCTGTAACTACTACAGGAGGTTTATAAAAAATTTCTCTGAATACTCAAGACATCTCACTAGATTGTCAAAGAAAGGAGTACCTTTTCAGTGGACACTAGAATGTAATAATGCTTTCGAGCACCTTAAAAAGGCATTGATAAATCCTACATTGTTACAGTACCCAGATTTCAGCAAACAATTTTGTATAACTACTGACGCAAGCAAACACGCATGTGGTGCTGTACTAACACAAGAATATGAGGGAAAACAATTGCCGGTGGCATATGCATCTAGAACTTTCACAAAAGGAGAAAGCAATAAGTCAACAATTGAACAAGAATTAACCGCCATACATTGGGCAATAACATATTTTAAACCATACATTTACGGAACAAATTTTCTGGTAAGATCAGATCATAGGCCACTATCTTACCTATTTTCAATGAAAAACCCTAGCTCGAAACTAACTAGAATGAGACTTGATCTTGAAGAATATGACTTTGTGGTAGAGTACCTTAGGGGAAAAGACAACTATGTTGCGGATGCATTATCACGCATTACAATTGACGATTTAAAAGATATAAATAAGCCCACTTTATAATTTAGATAATTACGCTAAGGAAATTAGATTTAGGTTAGAAATATCTCATAAAAGAGCAAGAGATATGATAGAACAAGCTAAGATAGTACAAAAATCTTATTTTGATAAAAAAGTTTTAGATTATAACTTTAAAATAGGTGATTTAGTTTTGCTAAAAAACGAATCAGGGCACAAATTGGACCCACAATACAAAGGACCATTTAAAATTAATAATATAGATTTAAAAAAAAAAACTATAACTGATAAGAAAACGGGAAAAACCCAAATTGTACATAAAAATAGAATTAAGATATATGATCATTAAAACTATTTTTTTTAAGTTTAAATAAATTTATAAACTATTATTATATTTAATTACTTGCTAAATAGGAATGTTCATACAATAAACTCTGTATGAGCATTCTTTTAAAAAAGGAG
>NW_016158175.1:82682-89805 GCF_001687245.7 Rhagoletis zephyria
CGATACATGGCCTGATCCTGCCAGCTTTTTGCGAAAATTAATTTGCAAAAAAGCTATCCTGCCAACCGGTGCTTAGATTTGAATTGCACAGTGGCAGTCTAGTGCTTTGCTGCACAGATCAGCCTGAATCCTGGTTTGCTTAAATTGCAACATTTTTAAAATTTTGTGCTTAAAAATTATGCACTAAAAAGCAATGAAACAATTCATTTATGTTTTAATTGTATTGAATTTATTTTACTGAGCAACTCAATGTCGCTTTGTAGGTTCTTTTACAATTGAATTCTTAGCCTAACATATTGGGGTATTTATGGGAAATAATTGCTGCATAAGCATAAATAATATTATAAATAAATTGAAGCTTAAAGTTAGTTTGTTTGACGGTTTGGCACGTGTGCCTGACAATGCGTGAGTTCTATATTCAAAATATTCAAACAACTGAAATATGAAACCCTTGTTGTTATGAATAAATTAAATAATTATAAACGTTAAGCATGGTCGACTTTCAGTTACACTACAAAGCTGTCCCATACGAAAACCGGTTTTAACCGTGCAATCCGTGCAATCTGTGCGCCATGCAAGGGCTTTGCAAGACTCAGAGAATACCCCTAATATGTTACTCATTTCGAACTGTGTATTATTTTCAATATCTTCACTAGTACATACTACATACTACTAGTACTAGCACATATAGCTCGATATGGGGCTTTTAATGCATCTCCTCGCCGGCAGAACTGCTTCCACTTTTCGCCAGATTTGCGTCCGTAGGAAACGAGAAAAAAATTATATCGCACGCTTTCCTTTTGTTTTCACTATTACACTTTGCCACTGCACACTTCATTTTGCTTGGTAATGTCTCAATAATTGTTTAAAACCACGCAGAAATATTAACGTGCAAATATTAAAATTGTTATTTGGTTTTTTCTTATGCTCACAATCAACAATTGCACCAAGATGACGTCACGCACACAGCTGATTCTGTCAAAATCCCAAAGAGCGGATTAGCGGTACCGCGATTGGCGCAATCTCTATTTCTCTCAATCGTGACTTAACACCTCACTAACAACGAACACGCAGCTGCCTTCGCAAATAGGATGATCTTGGATGCAGAAAGAAGACGAATGACACTGGAAAGTCTCCGCATACAACAGCAGCATAACAACGTGATGCAATAATAATACAAGGTGTTATCGGCTGGCAGCTTCTCGCTCAAATTCTGCCATATTGACTGCCTTAGGTGAAACAGTGTTACTTCTTTAACAATTTGTTGCCTAACAATATAGTTGAATGCTTTTTATTTTTCTCATTGTAAACTTTTTGGACCTGAACCTGGACTCTTCTCTATCCCATTCTGCCATATTTTGGCAGCTTCTATGGTACGAATGGTGAAGAAAAACACAGAAATTAATTAAGGGAAAAGAGACTTGGCTTAGAGCCGATATAAATAAGACCACTTTTAATAAATATTGAAAATTATTGCTCTAAATAGGAGCACTTACCTGTGTCTTGAATTCCTATTACAGAGTTTCGTGAATGCATTCCGGGTTTTTCATAAAGTAAATATAAAAAAGNATATGTTACTCATTTCGAACTGTGTATTATTTTCAATATCTTCACTAGTACATACTACATACTACTAGTACTAGCACATATAGCTCGATATGGGGCTTTTAATGCATCTCCTCGCCGGCAGAACTGCTTCCACTTTTCGCCAGATTTGCGTCCGTAGGAAACGAGAAAAAAATTATATCGCACGCTTTCCTTTTGTTTTCACTATTACACTTTGCCACTGCACACTTCATTTTGCTTGGTAATGTCTCAATAATTGTTTAAAACCACGCAGAAATATTAACGTGCAAATATTAAAATTGTTATTTGGTTTTTTCTTATGCTCACAATCAACAATTGCACCAAGATGACGTCACGCACACAGCTGATTCTGTCAAAATCCCAAAGAGCGGATTAGCGGTACCGCGATTGGCGCAATCTCTATTTCTCTCAATCGTGACTTAACACCTCACTAACAACGAACACGCAGCTGCCTTCGCAAATAGGATGATCTTGGATGCAGAAAGAAGACGAATGACACTGGAAAGTCTCCGCATACAACAGCAGCATAACAACGTGATGCAATAATAATACAAGGTGTTATCGGCTGGCAGCTTCTCGCTCAAATTCTGCCATATTGACTGCCTTAGGTGAAACAGTGTTACTTCTTTAACAATTTGTTGCCTAACAATATAGTTGAATGCTTTTTATTTTTCTCATTGTAAACTTTTTGGACCTGAACCTGGACTCTTCTCTATCCCATTCTGCCATATTTTGGCAGCTTCTATGGTACGAATGGTGAAGAAAAACACAGAAATTAATTAAGGGAAAAGAGACTTGGCTTAGAGCCGATATAAATAAGACCACTTTTAATAAATATTGAAAATTATTGCTCTAAATAGGAGCACTTACCTGTGTCTTGAATTCCTATTACAGAGTTTCGTGAATGCATTCCGGGTTTTTCATAAAGTAAATATAAAAAAGTTAGAGGCATGATACAAAAAAGAATATAGTTTCACTCAATGATATGGCCGCCATGTTAGCCATTTGACTTTTGCTGACATCTCTATCAAAATCAAGCTACCAGCCACAAAAAAATTATTTTTCAACAAAAAAAATTTCAAACAAATATTTTAAAACGACATATCAGCAATTTTAATAAAATAAAAAAATGAATTGCACGTTTGAAATCTGCAGGAATCTTATAAATTTGTGCAAAAATACCAAAGTGAAATTTTAAAATTTTCTCTTTTATTAGAAATAAGTTAACCACTTGCAATGTGAAGGAATAAAATCTTCCCGAAGTACGATTTGTTTGTTCACAGCAATATATGTATTTCCTCAATTTCAGAGGTTTTGGAGAAACTGAATCGTATGTAAGTATATTTGTATACATATGTACATTAGACTGCATGACTCACCATACAAAAAAAAACCGGTCCTATTTTTCCATTGGAATTATAAAATCTATTATATTTTAAGACCTGCACCAAAAAAATTCGGAAAAGTATTAAGATTTACGTGAGCTCGACCGATTTGAAAATGCCTCCTTGAATTTTTTATGAATGAAAATAGGTTTTTTAAAGTATTTTTTGAATAAAAATCACCTCACAGTTTAAGCAAAAAAATTTGCATAAAAAAAAATCTCGACAGAATCCCAATAATGAGATTTTTGGTGTTGTTTTTGAACTTTTTTCAAAGATTGGTTGAAGAAAAACTTAAATAACTCGGTTAAAACTTCACCGATTCAGAGTTATAAGGTATCATTGCAAAGTTATTTTCACTCCCGTTTGCATAATTTAATCCGAAGAAAGAACGAGTGGCATTCCAAGTTTAATTGAGATGTGTTGATATTTGAAAAAATAAATCTGCAAAGAAATAAAAAGGGTGAGAAAATACCTTTCCACTGATACCTCATAAGTCTAAATCGGTATAGTTTTGGTTCAGTTATTTAAGTTTTTCTTAAACCAATCTTTGAAAAAAGTTAAAAAAAACAGCATCATAAATTTCATTATTATCATTCCGTTGAAATTTTTTTAAATATTTGTATGAAATTTTTTTAGGCTTAAACTGTTTTGTCGTCCGAGGGGAGTTTTTTCAAAAAAGCCTTTAAGAAACTATGTTTATTCATAAAAAAACTACATTTTTGCAGGTATTTTCAAATCGGTCCAGCTCACGTAAACCTTAATATTTTTCCGAAATATTTTGGTGGTATAATAAATTTTCTAATTCCGGCGGCAAAACAGCAACTTTTTGGTGATGCAGTCTAATGTACATATGCACATACATAGATACATATGTATATATGGATATCTTACCAAATGTGCCAACAAGCAGAATTTCTTTGTTTATATGTACATACTAGGAATGTTAATCCCAGGATCCCGGGATCCTGGTGTAATGGCAACCCTATTGATATGGCAGCGCCATTCAGCACTACCATAATGTTGGTACTACTGCCAATAAACAACAGTTATTTTTCCTTCCACTTGTTCCAGGCGTCAGTTTTGTAAAAATATTGAATTAATTCGTAACTCGCCTTTTAACTGGACGGACACGCGCTCCTAATAAAAAAATTGTTAAATATACAAAAAGTTATTTTATTTCCAAGCGAAGGTAGTCTAACGGGTGTGTAGTTTAAAATTGTAAATATCACGAGTGGTTTGGAGTGATTTTGGGGCTACACCCAACCAGCCGACCCAGCAAGTGTACACCAGCGTACCGGAGCAGCGATTTCTTGGTGCTACCACAAGAGCCGCTCCAAGCAACCGACATTGGACACCAAGTAGTAAGAGGTACGCAAGGCGGGCATAACATGGCGACCGTGGCTTGGGGTGATGCGGCGGACTGCGGCAGCGTAAAGAAAAAAAGGAAAAACCAACTTTATAATTAAAAACCAAAAATTAATTGAAAAAATACTATATATGTAATTAAAAACCAGAAATTTAATTGAAAAAAAAAAACAAAAAATATACCTACAAAACAAAAGTATATAACTACAAAATAAAAGTATATAACTAAAAAATAAAAGTATATAACTACAAAACAAAAGTATATAACTACAAAACAAANGGCTTAAGCTGTTTTGTCGTCCGAGGGGAGTTTTTTCAAAAAAGCCTTTAAGAAACTATGTTTATTCATAAAAAAACTACATTTTTGCAGGTATTTTCAAATCGGTCCAGCTCACGTAAACCTTAATATTTTTCCGAAATATTTTGGTGGTATAATAAATTTTCTAATTCCGGCGGCAAAACAGCAACCTTTTGGTGATGCAGTCTAATGTACATATGCACATTCATAGATACATATGTATATATGGATATCTTACCAAATGTGCCAACAAGCAGAATTTCTTTGTATATACAAGGAATGTTAATCCCGGGATCCCGGGAACCTGGTGTAATGGCAACCCTATTGATATGGCAGCGCCATTCAGCACTACCATAATGTTGGTACTACTGCCAATAAACAACAGTTATATTTCCTTCCACTTGTTCCAGGCGTCAGTTTTGTAAAAATATTGAATTAATTCGTAACTCGCCTTTTAACTGGACGGACACGCGCTCCTAATAAAAAAATTGTTAAATATACAAAAAGTTATTTTATTTCCAAGCGAAGGTAGTCTAACGGGTGTGTAGTTTAAAATTGTAAATATCACGAGTGGTTTGGAGTGATTTTGGGGCTACACCCAACCAGCCGACCCAGCAAGTGTACACCAGCGTACCGGAGCAGCGATTTCTTGGTGCTACCACAAGAGCCGCTCCAAGCAACCGACATTGGACACCAAGTAGTAAGAGGTACGCAAGGCGGGCATAACATGGCGACCGTGGCTTGGGGTGATGCGGCGGACTGCGGCAGCGTAAAGAAAAAAAGGAAAAACCAACTTTATAATTAAAAACCAAAAATTAATTGAAAAAATACTATATATGTAATTAAAAACCAGAAATTTAATTGAAAAAAAAACAAAAAAAATATACCTACAAAACAAAAGTATATAACTACAAAATAAAAGTATATAACTACAAAATAAAAGTATATAACTACAAAACAAAAGTATATAACTACAAAACAAAAATTAACTACAAAACGCGAAAAATTTAATAAAAATAATTGCGCATTGCATGGTGGCTTGTGGTGTCGTGGTGTTCGTGGTGCTCATGGCGTTCGTGGTAGTGGTTTAAAGCGCAAAGTTCCGATTGGAAAAATGTGGACTGTACATCGAAAATCAAGTCAGAGAACAGTTAGTGTACGATACAAGCGAAACATGCCGGCGTACAGTGTTTGGATAGCGGAACTCGATACCGCTACTCGTTGGACTTCAAAGCAACTCGCTACATTTTTAATAATTTTTCAAACCACGCCACTACTATCCCGTTACAACGACTTGTAACAAAAACACAGTTTTTTCACACCCCCACGTGTACATAGCAACAGCACCAACAACGATTATAAGACCACCAGTAGCAATATGCACCAAGCCCGTTATATGTATATACCGCATACCCAAGCCACCAGCATATTAATAAAATTTAGAAAGCAGCGAGGGAGGCCGCAGCATAGCAGTTAATTAAACAACCTTAACAAGACAGCGGCGTGGGATCCGAAAACCAGCAAGCGGGTACAGTCATGCAAGAAGTAAGGCAGATTAGTTTAAGAGTATACATACTAACATTTATTATTCTTTTTGCATCTCTATTTCTCTCAATTGTGACTTAACACCTGACTAACAACGAACACGCAGCTGCCTTCGCGAATACGATGATCTTGGATGCAGAAAGAAGACGAATGACACTGGAAAGTCTCCGCATACAACAGCAGCATAACAACGTGATGCAATAATAATAAAAGGTGTTATTGGCTGGCAGCTTCTCGCTCAAGTTCTGCCATATTAACTGCCTTAGGTGAAAGAGTGTTACTTCTTTAACAATATTTTGCCTAACAATATAGTTGAATGCTTTTTATTTTTCTCCGCATACACATCTTGTTTTCTTAAAAATTTATTTTATCTTATTCTGTTTAATTTCCATACGAATATACTATAAAAAATCAAATATTGTTTAGAAAAAAATATGGAATTTGAAGCTTACACAGAAATGGACGTCACTGAAAGCAGGAACAAACAATTAATCTGTGTTAAGGTATAAATTCTTTCCTACATAAGCGACATAGGTGAAGGGACCCACAGGGAACCCAGAATCGGAGAATGCGTCATCATTAATACCGAAACACTCCCGTCCACGGAATGGCGCCTGCGCCGCATCGACAGGTTGCACCCTGGCAAGGATGGGCATATTCGTGTAGTTGACGTACGCACCCAAACCGGCCTACTCACACGACCACTCGTAAAATTAGTGTTTCTGCTCCCATTAATCACACCACGACACTTCTGACACCAACTTCTCATAGCCGATCCTGCGCGCTCTCGGCACAGTAATCATCTTGTCTCGACACAAACCCTCTTTTTTCAGTCTCATATTAACATTTATCATATATGATCCACTAATGGTTTTTGCACATATATGCTTTCCAGGTGGATCGCAGTTATACCCCCCAACCAGCGCCGCGCACATCCAACAAC
>NW_016158175.1:90583-96470 GCF_001687245.7 Rhagoletis zephyria
TACAAGGTGTTATTGGCTGGCAGCTTCTCGCTCAAGTTCTGCCATATTAACTGCCTTAGGTGAAAGAGTGTTACTTCTTTAACAATATTTTGCCTAACAATATAGTTGAATGCTTTTTATTTTTCTCCGCATACACATCTTGTTTTCTTAAAAATTTATTTTATCTTATTCTGTTTAATTTCCATACGAATATACTATAAAAAATCAAATATTGTTTAGAAAAAAATATGGAATTTGAAGCTTAGACAGAAATGGACGTCACTGAAAGCAGGAACAAACAATTAATCTGTGTTAAGGTATAAATTCTTTCCTACATAAGCGACATAGGTGAAGGGACCCACAGGGAACCCAGAATCGGAGAATGCGTCATCATTAATACCGAAACACTCCCGTCCACGGAATGGCGCCTGCGCCGCATCGACAGGTTGCACCCTGGCAAGGATGGGCATATTCGTGTAGTTGACGTACGCACCCAAACCGGCCTACTCACACGACCACTCGTAAAATTAGTGTTTCTGCTCCCATTAATCACACCACGACACTTCTGACACCAACTTCTCATAGCCGATCCTGCGCGCTCTCGGCACAGTAATCATCTTGTCTCGACACAAACCCTCTTTTTTCAGTCTCATATTAACATTTATCATATATGATCCACTAATGGTTTTTGCACATATATGCTTTCCAGGTGGATCGCAGTTATACCCCCCAACCAGCGCCGCGCACATCCAACAACAAGACTACCAACGATGCCGTTTGTGCACGCGTCACCATTGACTACGAATGTTCTCTGTGTTTGTAGGCATGCAGCCGCAGCAACGCTTTTTGTTGGCAAGGGCGCATCACTATTGCACAAATTTCCTGGCGCTATCTCATGCCACGTCCGAATGCACATCCGCGGGTAAATATAGAGCACGCCGAGTCGCAGAACCCCAAACGCCTTGTGCCGCCAATGCGGCATGCCTCCCAATGCGGGGGATCAAGGCGAACCCCAGCTCGCAACAAGCACCTTCCAACGGCCACGAACTCGGCGAACCGTAAAATCCGACACACGGTGAAGGGACTGCAAACATCAACATATCGAGGCAAGGTCACCAAATTACTAGTTCATAAGGTGCTCAGAACTCTCCAGGAATTGAAAGAAGCATTACCCGCTCAATGCGACTAGGGCCGGCAGGATGTGCAAGCGAGCACTGGTAGATTTTTTTCCATTTGGTAGGTTGGTAAGCTTGATTGGATTTTGGTAGGTTTCGTGACAATGAGTAAAAGTTATTTGCGAAAAATAGAAAACATTTTAGCAACCTTTTTTGCACGAATGTTTCACTGGTGCTTTCGTATAATGGCGGTCACAAAACATGTAAATATACCGGATTCCTAAGTACAAATTATTATTGCCAAAATACAATATGATACATCTAAAGCATACACTGCAGACCTACTTAGGAGGCAGCATGGAATAATGTCAGAGTGATACCCACTGGTGGAAGTCAAAATAAATAGGACAATCAAAGAGATTAATAGCTCTGTCCAGGGGGAACTCCGAAAGATACCTTGAACTTAGAACTCTTACTGGCTCCCTGACAGCACACTGCAAGTTAACGTCCATTTGAATTAAATGGTTCTTTCTGTAGAGACGAACTGTAAGTTTTGTGGGCTGGTGAAGGAAACCCCGGAGTATATTCTATGTGATTGCCCACGAAGCATGAATTGCAGTTTGATACACCTTGTCTTCTCCATATACAATTTGGAACATGGAGTCATCCAGAATGCTGAGCTTTTTAATTAGCCTAAGGTTGGAGCGACTACAATTAGGATTTAGCACAATACATCTTCTTAGGTCGCAGCGCGAGTATCTCCGACTTAATATTAATAATAATATCGTCACTAGATACGAATGAAGACGCTCGGCGAAGAAAGACGCGTAAACATGGATTCAACATCGTTCCCGAAAAACTCGGAAACATAGTTGACCGCGAAAATAAGTTTATGCGCATTTTTTTGCCTCCGAAATGGTTAACGCGTCTTTCTTTGCCGTCACCTATGTTAAGAGTCTTTCTTCGCCGAAAATTTTTTACGCATCTTTTTCGCTGTGTCTAAAGAAACATACATTTGTATAAGTCTGTACAGTAAAATNGACGCTCGGCGAAGAAAGACGCGTAAACATGGATTCAACATCGTTCCCGAAAAACTCGGAAACATAGTTGACCGCGAAAATAAGTTTATGCGCATTTTTTTGCCTCCGAAATGGTTAACGCGTCTTTCTTTGCCGTCACCTATGTTAAGAGTCTTTCTTCGCCGAAAATTTTTTACGCATCTTTTTCGCTGTGTCTAAAGAAACATACATTTGTATAAGTCTGTACAGTAAAATGAATTGTTATACGCACTTAATTTGTTTTTATTGTACTAGCTGTGTTTTAGTTTGTGTATGTAAATTTGACATTGAAAAAATATTAAAAACACAAAAAAATGTTTGGTAGGTTTTGGTTGGTTATGGTAGGAAATTCTGGTAGGAAAAAATTTGTTGGCAACACTGATAACAATTAACTTTTACGTCGCTTAATTGTTGAATTATATATATTTGATGAATTTTTATATTAGCTTACTATAAATTTGTAGTTATGCAAACGCGAGCAACTTTAGTATACGCTTGTACTGAATCTTTTCTATTCTTGAATTTGTAACATATCGATAGTCCAAACGCTATGTAATGATGAGTGTGTTTGCGGGTGGCAATGCAGGTGTTTTTCGCTGCAAGCTGCCTTTAAGCGGCAAAATATCCTGCCAGATCTAGCGGCAACTTNATTGCCACTCGCTCGCTTACATAGACACCTCTATATATGTTTTTGACATACCACCAAATTTTTTTGCCTTTTATAGTGGCAAGCTGCCTTTAAGCGGCAAAATATCCTGCCAGATCTAGCGGCAACTTGCCTTTTATAGTGGCAAGCTGCCTTTAAGCGGCAAAAGATCCTGCCTTAACTTTAACCATGCCGGACAAATTTGGAAAAATTCTGAAAAAATGGCAAAATTTTAAAATACGCGAACAAACTTCTGCCTTCCATGTGGGGCCGAAGCCCATATCTATTGAGGAATACAAACGGTGGCAGATTAAAGCCGCGGAAAGCATTAAGACTCAAATCCTGTCCTCAATTTAGCAACACCGTCACAAGACCAAATAAAAATTAAAAAGGAGATACATATCACAAAAAACACATTGGAATAAACTCGCTTAAAGGGTGGAATAAAAACCAGCCGTATCACAGCAATAGACTCCTCTAAATTATCAAAAAGACATCAAAAGTAAACAGGGTGGACCAAAACCAGCAAACCATTAAAAACGTAACCCTAAACTATACTAACAAAATATTTTTGGAAGCAAATGGCTGCCTATTGAGTGACAAGATTCTTGCCATTTATTACTAACAATTTATACCTAAATTATTTAATATTATTTAATATTCTATATTTCTTTTTATAAAATGGGTGGAAACGAATCCTAAATAAAAAATCCAAACTCCAATGATGTTAATTTTATTGAGGTAGTTGACCACAGTGAGGCACTAGGCACTATTAAAATCATGATTTTGCTTTGTACTTGTCTAAGCATATTTTTAAGAATTTATTCAGTTCATAAAAAAATTTTTGAAAAAAAGATACCAGAGTCGTGCCGACGGTCTGGATAAGGTTTAGATAAAATTCGAATACTTTTCTGGTGCCCCTCCTTCTTCCCTTTTTAATGGGTGAATAGGAAGAAATTTTCAAGACACTCGTAGAAAAAAAAATTAACTAATTAATTAAATAAGAATACAAAAATAAAAACAGAAACAGTAGTGAAACATCTCACACTAATATTAGATCCAATAAATAGAGTAGGTAATAGCCAACTACTAGCAGACACCAAATAGAGGCATACAAAATATTTTCTAGTGTTAGGGACAAACTGGTATCATCACTAGCAAGGTATAACATAGAGGAGACAGTACCAACTACAATCGAACAAAATATACAAATAGACTTTAGCACTTACTTGTTGGAATCTCCCTCCGACCTAGACGAAGAACAGAAAGGAATCGAGTGTCAGATACTAAATTCCAAAACAACAAACGTCAAAATGGCACAGACAACAGTAGAATTCATTAAGAAAGCTTCGTCAATCCTACCTGAGTTTGACGGTAAGCCAGAGAACCTACATAGTTTTTTAGATGCTCTTGATATCCTGGAACAAATCAAGGATAGTCATGAAGCCATAGCAATTTCAATGATAACAAGTAAGAAAGTCTATGTTCGGGCGGCGCAAGTATTAAATATATGTTTTTTTATCTTTCCGAAACCTACCGCTAGATGGTAAGCCGGGTTGTATCAATTTTGAGTAAATTAGCGTCCTTAAATTTCGAAATATTCCAGTTTCAAGCATTTCTGAAATTTACCGTTATATGAAAAACGGCCGTAATTTTGGTCCGTTTTCAATAATTTTCAACGTTTTGCTCTTATGTGGCAAGCACAATAAACATACCAAGTTTGGTATAAATTGGTAGAACTGTTACCGATACATACATGTGACCATAAGTGCGCGGTGCCACGCCTATTTTCCAAAATTTTACCATAAACGTATTTCTTGGTAAAGAATTGTTGCAAGCATCAATTTTGAATAAATTAGCTTTAATATTTATTGATTTATCGAAGATTTTGTATTTCTGAAAATTACCGTTATATGGGATGTAGGCGTGGTTATTGTCCGATTCTTAAAAATTTTCGGCCATTTAGTATGCTGTATAAAGGCCAACAACTGTGCCAAGTTTGGAAGAAATTAGTGCAGCGGTTACCAAGATATGCACATGTAACCATAAGTGGGCGGGGCTATGCCCATTTTCCAAAAATTTATAATATTCTTATTTTTCGTCTGAAATATATTGCAAATATCAATTTTGAGTGAATTATCTTTAGTAGTTACTAAAATATCGAAGTTTCCGTATTTCTGAAAATTACCGTTATATGGGATGTAGGCGTAGTTATTGTCCGATTTTTTAAATTTTCGGCCATTTAGTATGCTGTATCAAGACCAACTACTGTGCCAAGGTTGGAAGAAATTAGTGCAGCGGTTACCAAGATATACACATGTTACCATAGGTGGGCGTGGCTACGCCCATTTTCCAAAAATTTATAATATTCTTATTTTCCGTCTGAAAATTATTGTAAATATCAATTTTGAGTGAATTATCTTCAGTAGTTACTAAAATATCGCAGTTTTCGTATTTCTGGAAATTACCGTTGTATGGGAAGTGGGCGTGGTTACTGTCCGATTTCGCCCATTTTCAACACCAACCTACCTTGGATTAATGGAAACCTACATACCAAATTTCGTTGAGATATCTCAATTTTTGCTCGAGTTATCGTGTACACGGACGGACGGACAGACGGTCAGACGGACAGACGGACAGACATACATGGCTTAATCGACTTCTCTATTCATTCTGGAATGGGAGCCAAAATCCAAAATTAAAAAAGTGACATTTTGAACGGCATTTTGAGGGTTAAGTTATTGTTGTTGTAACTTCTCTATAGTTTTTCTGTATTATATGATCATTTACTTCATTCCATTATCTCTTTTCTAAGCGAAGATCTACGATTTAAAAAAAAAAATTCGTGTTTTGCCTATAGTACGACGCCTCTAGCCATTGTGTATCACAACTTTAAGTTATTGATGCAAATTTTTGATAGGCTGGAAAAGGCAAAATAAAATAGCGAAAAAGGCAGGAAAAGGCACTAGGTGTTACAAAAAAAGCAAAATAAGCACTAAAAAGACAGAAAATACGAAGAACAATCAAAAAATACATTTATTTTAGAAATGTTTATATTACAAGTAAAAAGAGAAAAACTATGAACTACA
>NW_016158175.1:96495-106318 GCF_001687245.7 Rhagoletis zephyria
GAGCATTTATGTATACATTTGTCTATATCTATCTCGATTTGTTTTGGCTGTTACAAACAACCGTTATGTGAACAAAATTAATATACCCTTGTGCACAAGTGCGCATCGGGTATAAAAAGAATCCCCGAGCCGCTTTCAAGGCGACTTCAAGCGACACTATTAGTTTGTTAAAAACTAGGATATATAATTTTTATATAAAAATCTTGTGGTGTTTTGGATTGAGTGCATTCATTTCGAGGGCTTGCACTGACGCGGGATTTGTGACTCGTAAAATTGAAATTTGTCAACAGCTCCAACGCGTATTTGTCGTATAGCGTGAAACTTTGTATTGCGACATCTACACAGAATTGCAGTTACTGCTTTAACCCTTCTGTGACATCCCAGCTGTAGGTACCTATTCGGATTAATATTTTACTAGTGAACCCGCCAACATTTAATAAATTTTTTTAAACCGGTGAAACCTCATTCAAAAACCTCGTAAATATTCCTAATGATTAATCTAAGCTTTTCTGAGTGATGAGAGGTCTCGCATGCTGTCGGTTTTTATGTTACTTCAAAAAATAAAACCTGTGCACATCTACATATCGTCGTTTAAAGTACAAAACCGCGTATCGTCATTCTGCAAAACCGCGTTGCTGTTTGACATTTTTACAGGATTAAACACGAAAAGTGTTGGATCAGAGCTATTATATCTTCCATACATATATATTAGACTGTCCCAAAAAACCAACATTGTTTTTTTTGACGCATACCCCCTCATTTCATTGGTGTTATCTTAAAAATATCCGAATAAAATTTTATGCAATTCTAACCACGGCAACCCGTGCCGACTTGCAGTCAAAGTTATCAGAATAAGCTTGTTGCAGTTCGGGTGTTTTGTTAATTTACTCATTTTACTTCTTTATAAGACGGTATTACTATACTCCCTACAGTATTAGGACATAATATTTAGTAAATCTGCGTTTTTGGTTTTTTACCTGGTAGTCAGGATTTTTTCCAAAGGACCATAAATCGTCGTTTAAAGTACGAAACCGCGTATCGTCATTCTGCAAAACCGCGTAACTGACATTGGCTGCCAAAAATTGGATTTGCTCACACAAGCTCTTGGCTCAATCCTTATCCATGCGTCCTGAAATATACTATCCAGAAGTGCGACTGCTTTATAAAAGAGAGAACCATTTTGAAATATGAGTGTTTGTACGCTCTAGAAAATAATTTCTACAAATTCACATACTCGGTTTTGCATTTTGCTGATACGCGGTTTTGCATTTAGTTGATACGGGGTTTTGCACTTTAAACGACGATATGTAGAATCCCATTTCTTTAATTTGACTTCTCATTTTGGAAATTCGAAATAACGTTGCAGATGTGATGACCCTCAAAAAAAAATAGTTGGCATTTCTAATTAAATATTATCAGCCTATAGTTTTCTTAAAACTCTTTCGTTTGACACTAAGATTTCGATAATTAATTTATTTATCTTTCGTATAAGTAAAACAAATTCGACTATTCAAACAGGTGGCAACCTCTTTAAAGGTATTTTCAAACTAAAATTCTTCGCCTGGCATTGTTACACATATTTCAATTAACTGATGAATTAAGTTGAATTTAGTATTTTTAAGCACATGGCAACTCTCGTAAATAAAGTTTAGAAATAAACTATTTTCAACCCATTTCGATTGATACCCATCCTTTGACAATCCATTTAACTTACTAAATAATTTGAGCTTAATTTTTTCAACAAAAAAATACCAAATGTTCAATTTAAAGATTTCTTAACACTCGTTCTTTTGATAACCATATTTTAAAATTTCATGTAACTTATCTATAATTTGACGAAATACCACTTTCAAAACAGGCGGCAACCCTCTTAAAAATTATTTTCGAGCTAAAATTTCCTTAAATATTTTTCGCCTGACATTGTTATAAACATTTCAAGTAAGTGATGAATTAAGTGGAAATTAATTTTTTAAACACGTGGCAACCCTCCAAAATATAGCTCTTAAATAAAGGATTTTAAACCCATTTCCATTGATTACCATCGGTTAGTAATTCATTTATCTTATTAAATAATTTGAGTTCAGCCCTTTCAGCTGGGCAACCCTCAAACATATCAAAAATATTTCCAAACTACTACCTTCTTAAACCTCTTTTGTATGACACCCATATAGCGATACCTTATTCACTTACCGAATTCCTTTAATTAAAATTCAATTCCATTTTTTTTAACATGTGGAAACCCTCCTATATGTAGTTAGGTTATAAAGCCTTTTCAAAACTATTTCGATTTATATCCATATTTAATAATCGATTTAACTTTTTAATTAATTTGAGCTTAATTTCTTAACAGGTGGCAACTTTTTCCGAAAACAAACCTTCTTGAACATCAACATCCTAAGCCCTTTAATTTGGTACTTCACTTTTGAAGTTTAATTATTTAACAGGTGGCAACTCCTTTCGAAAAAATAAAACCAGTTTGCACATCTACAGGCCAAGCGATTTAATTTGGCACCCCATTTTTGAAAATAGAGGGAACAGTGCAGATCTTTTATGCTGCACAAAAACTGCCTTCGCGTATTATATACATAGATTATATATATAGATACCTAATTTAATTACCCCATTGCCTTAATTCAAATTGAGTTTAATTTTTAAACAGGTGGCAACACTCCTACATGTAGTTAAGAAATAAAGTATTCACAAAACAACTGCGACTGGTACCCAAATAGTAAATATTGATTTAACTAACGGGTGATTTTTTTGAGGTTAGGATTTTCATGCATTAGTATTTGACAGATCACGTGGGATTTCAGACATGGTGTCAAAGAGAAAGATGCTCAGTATGCTTTGACATTTCATCATGAATAGACTTACTAACGAGCAACGCTTGTAAATCATTGAATTTTATTACCAAAATCAGTGTTCGGTTCGCTTTACGTCCGATTTATGGTCTACATAATCGACCAAGTGAGCAAACAATTAATGCGATTGTGACCAAGTTTTGCACTCAGTTTACTTTATTGGCTAGTTTCATTATATGAAAAATTTGTACTTTGAATCTTTGACTATTTTATCCTTTCGAGTTTCTAACTCTTAAAACTTTAATCTGAATAGTTGTAGTAACATTGAACCACAAGATGCATTTTGAAGTTTTTTGGCAGCATTTTAATTCGATTTTCGCGAAGAAAAGCCTTGAATATACTAAATGTGTGCTCGACGTAAGTTGATACAAGCGGCGCCCAATTTAAATAAGGAACGTTTGATATGTTCATATCATCAGGAATAAGGGCGTTTTCCTCGCCCTTTATAATTTTATCCACACCTCTTATTGTCTCCAAGCCTACGTTAGCTGAGAAAACGGCTTTGAATTTTTCCAACACCAATTTGGCAAGAGGTCCCTGCGCTTCTANTTAAAAAAAAATTGTAAATGCTATAATCACTTTTTTAAAGGTAGGCAAGGCAAAAAAAGGCAAATATCTTAAAAAAGGCAAAAAAAGGCAACATCAAATGTGTATATATGGAGTCAGGGAAAACTAAATCGTGGACATTCTTAATCGTATATACTCTATCTCTTTGGCAGAAAAAAAGGCAATTTCCATAAAATCCGTTCCCTGCTCATAAAAATGAAATAAATAAACAAGTAAATAAGCTAATTGAAGATGACATAATAGAACCATCTATGTCAGAATACAATAGCCCCATCCTATTAGTACCTAAAAAAAAACTAACAGGTAACAAAGATAAAAGATGGAGAATAGTAATTGTTTACAGATCAGTAAACAAAAAATTAACTGCAGATAAATTCCAAGAATTGAAGATATCCTAGATCAATTATGAAGAGGAAAATATTTCTCATGTTTGGATCTAATGTCCGGTTTTCACCAAATAGAATTGGACCCGGATTCTAGAGATATTACATCGTTTACAGCAGACGATGGCAATTATCGTGTCAAAAGATTACCCTATGGCTTGAATGTAGCACACAATTTTTTCCAAAGAATGATGACTTTAGCATTTGCAGGTCTTAAACCCTCACAAGCATTTTTATTTATGGGTGATTTGGTAGTATTAGGATGCTCCGAAGAGCATATGATGAAAAATCTACGGGATGTATTTTCAACTTGCAGAAAATATAATTTGAAATTACATCCTGATAAATGTTTATTTTTTAGTCAAGAAGTTACTTATCTTGGACATAAATGCACAAGCAAAGGAATTTTACCAGATCCAAATAAATTCGAAGTTATTCAAAACTACCCAATTCCCAAAACTGCTGACGACGTCAAACGATTTGTAACAATTGCCGAAGATTTGTACCCAATTTCCCAGAACACTCTAGAATTTTAAAACGACTTTGTAAAAAAAAAATTTTCCTCCAATTGGACAGGATAATGTCAAAGAGCTTTTATTTATTTGAAAAACGCATTAATTAGTCCAAATATCCTACAATATCCGGACTTTTCTAAAGAATTTTGTATCACAAGCGGCTATGCCTGCGGCGCAGTACTTAGTCAAGAATATGAAGGCAAACAATTACCAATTGCCTACGCATCAACATCATTCACAAAAGGTGAAATTAATAAAGCAACAATTGAAAAGGAATTGGCAGCAATTCACTGGGCCATTACTTATTTTGGACCATACGTTTTGGCAGAAAAATTTTAATTAAAACTGACCATCGACCTTTAATATTCCTTTTTTCGATGAAAAACCCCTCCTCCAAATTAACTAGAGTTAGATTAGATTTGGAAGAATATGAATTTGAGGTGGAAAAGAAAATTATGTAGCAGATGCACTATCGCGCATAGATATCAAACACTTTAAGGAAATGACAGTAGAAGCATGCAAAATAATGAAAGTTACGACAAGATCGGAAACTAAGCAAACAACCAGTAGTAATATTAACAAAGAAGAAAAGGAAAGTCACAATGAGAACCCTATTATATATGAAGCGCTTAATAAATATGAAGTTAAAAGACATGTCAAGCTCGTTTTTGATCCTCAGAAATTATATTTCAAAAAAGGAAAGAAAATTTGTAGCAAAATAGATACAAGCAGCCTAATTGTTGAGGCGAAAATTGACTTAAGACAATTCTTTACCAGGCTTATGAAAGAAGCCGGCAATTTAGGACTTGTAAATATACAGTTGTCCTTAGGAGACAAATTGTTAAACTATACCCGAGTATATATAGACACCAAAGTTCTCAAAAAATTAACTATTGCATTAACTCCGGAGGTTATCCATATGACAAATATTGAAAAAATTAAAAAGATTCTTCACAAATATCACGATGATCCGGTTAATGGTGGCCACCCAGGAATCAATCGTACAACCAACAAAATAAAACAAAAATATTAGTGGAAAAATATGAAAAATGATATTAAACAAGTAAAAGCAGCGCTGTCTTCGGCTATGCCGAAGGCTTCATACCTTTCATGAACATCTGAAAACTTTACTTTATTTTTTATTTATTTATTACAAAGAGAAGCAATTATAAATAAGTACTACACTTATGAGCTAAAGCACTGGCTGCCAGGGCCGTCGGCTTGCTAAATCTTAACTTAGGCGATAGTATGATAAGATACAAAGGCAGGCGCATGGGTTCATAAACGCGGATGCGCATGCAGGCGTTTGCCACACATGTACACCTTAACATCCATGAACCCATATGCGTGCTCCAGAATTATGAATTACTGTGAATGTGTGAATTTTGATAGATAATAAGATACAAGATACAATTATACTTTTAATTTGGAAAGGGAAATAAAGTTATGAATGATATTTATATTGTTGTCGTTAATACGTCTTAGATGCTCTGAAGGTGTTTTGCTGCCGAAGATGGAAGAACGGATTTGTTGTAGTCCTGGACATTCATCGATCAGGTGGGAAANTGAATTTGAAAAAATTTATATATTCACATCACACATAGATAGAGGAGTTACATATATAAAAAATCGTATCTAAGCAATCAGAGGTATGAAACATATACCTTATATAGCACCAATCTAAGTGATTTTCACTGCTGTTTAGCTTCCTACGTAAAGGAGATATATCGCTAAAACTGGTACCTATAGGAACAATTAGGGCCGTTTGCACCATGTCTAGTTAATTCTAACTCCCAGTTAAACATCTTTATCGACGTTATCGACACCCATCATATAACATGTGATCGATAAAGCAGTTAACGTGCTTAACTGAAGGATGTACCTCGATAACGTCGATAAAGATGTTTAACTGGGAGTTAGAATTAACTAGACATGGTGCAAACGGCCCTAAGAGATAAATCTTTTACAGCATAGATTTTGACGATTTTCTCAGTAGACTTTGTAGTATTATTTATACAATAGCTTACGAAATTAATCGGTTTTAGCTGTCCAAATAAATTAGTTTTACATTAAAATCCCATATCTAAACAATCAGTTGCATGGAGGCAATATATAGGTTATAAAGACCCGAACTTTGTTAATTTCACTGTAAACTATTGTTGATAATGAGTGAAAATCATGCATATATGGAGAAGTTATAACAAAGAATCTCATATCTCAACAATCAGTTGTATGTGAGTTATATGTAAAAGTGACCCGATCTTTGCTATTTTCACTGTAATAATTCTGTTGATAATAGTTGGAAGTATTGCAAAATTTCATGTTCCTAGCTGCATAAATCGAGGAGTTATAACGAAAATTCTCATAACTGAATCAGTTGAATGGGAGATATATGTTCCCTGTAGGGAAACGAACTAGTGCGGAACCGGTTCGGTTCTAGTGCGTTTAGAACCATGACTAGTACGCGCTAATTCTCTTTTGCATGCTAGCGACTGGCGAATTTAACTTTGCGATGTCCTAGGAAGTGTCAATTATCCCCCGTTGCAGCCCTTTGGCTCTAGTTCCGAATCAGTTCTAAATTCGACAGATAAGATCTANTCAGTTGAATGGGAGATATATGTTCCCTGTAGGGAAACGAACTAGTGCGGAACCGGTTCGGTTCTAGTGCGTTTAGAACCATGACTAGTACGCGCTAATTCTCTTTTGCATGCTAGCGACTGGCGAATTTAACTTTGCGATGTCCTAGGAAGTGTCAATTATCCCCCGTTGCAGCCCTTTGGCTCTAGTTCCGAATCAGTTCTAAATTCGACAGATAAGATCTAGTTCGTTTTGCATCCCTTTTTGTATAGTTCCGAACCAGTTCCAAATTCGACAGATGAGATCTAGTTCGTTCTGCATCCCCTTTTCTTTAGTTCCAAACCAGTTCCTAATTCGACAGATGAGACCTAGTTCGATTTGCATCCATTTTTTATAGTTCCCAACTGTTATAAATACATCACCTTAGATCTATATTTCTAATCAGGCTTGCCGACACATTTCCCTTTTATATTAAATACGATCGGTTGAAGGAAGGACAATACCATCACAAATGTTTAAACGCATTTATTAAAAATTTATAAACCACATTAGTAGTAGTAGTAGTATTAAACTTAAGTAGTCAGTAAAAACCAAAAGTGCGTTCTGCTTAAAAGTAAAAATATTAGTTCACTTTGTCTTACTTGTCTAAATTTAAGCATATTAATTTTTAAGTAAATTCAGCTCTTTTTAAGCTTATATGTATATGAAGTACTTCGAAAGTTTTTGTCGTACTTAAATAAGATATACAGTCCGCCAATAAAGTTTAGGTACAGCGAAGTTCTTACAATACCGGCAATTATTTTTAAATATTTTACTTTTCCCTAATTTTTTATAAAAATATGGTTAGTTCTGTATGTAAAATTAAAGAAATGTCCGCAAATTTCCATCAAAATATTGCAATTTACACTCTTTAGAAAAAAGTTAAGTACGCAGTTTTTAGCCCATTCAATTTTAGTATAACAAAGTGCAAGTTTGAGGTAGCTAGGACTTACCATTGATATTTAGCTTTTTTTTTGTTGTTTGGTAAGTCCTAGATTCCTCATACTTGCACTTCATTATACTAAAATTGAATGGGCTAAAAAACTGTAAACTCAACTTTTTGTAGAGAGCGTAAATAGAAAGTGAATTATTTTAATGAAATTTTGCAGAATTTTCTTAAATTTTGCACAAGGTTTGGAACTCTGATTTTTGGGGATTTTGTTGTAGAATTGACCATGTTTTTATAAAAAATTACCGAAAACTAAAATCTTTAAAAAATAGTTGCCCGTATTGTAAAAAATTCGTTGTACCCAAACTTTATTGACTGACTGTATTAAGGTAGCTGTGCTGGATTGCATAAAAAAAAATTAATTTGTGTTTTCTTAAAAAAAAGGAAGCTCTGTTGGCTTGAATTTTTAAATAAATTTAGTGAGAAAGTGATAATTATTTTGACACTTTTTTTTCAAATGCCTCTTTTTCTGCAACTGCATTGCCTTTCTCAATTGTCCTTCAGGATCTTGGCCTTTGTTTATGGAATCCCTAAGTATAATGATTATTAAGCAACTCAAAAACTATACCAGCGTGATTACCGACGAATCCTTTTGAGAGGTAGCCGCACCCTTATAAAAGGAATAAGACCCAAACTTTTCAGGTCAAAATTTCAGTAGGTCGCGTCTGTGTGGCCTTTTCAATTTTATAAATTATCATTATTTTTAAGTGGAAAAATAAAACTCAAAATTAATGATAATATCTGCGCGAAAAAATAAAAATCATAAAATAATCATTAACATAACAAAACAAGTAATTTTTAGCAAAAAAAACCGACTTCAAGTCTCATATAAAAAAAAATATATATATATATATATCTCATGATCCGCTGATCGGATCTTAACCAGATAAGTATGGGACCACCTCTGAGATACTACCTTTCCGATGCAAAAGAATTATCGAAATCGGTTGACGTGGTCCAAAGTTATGCGGTAACATACATCAAAAAAAAAAAAAATAAAAAAAATAAAAAAAATTCCGACGAACTGATAACCTCCTCCTTTTTTGGAAGTCGGTTAATAATAATTATTTCCGTTTGAGCGAAAAAATAAAATAATAATTCATAAAATAATGATTAAATGCTGATTTCAATTATTTTACTCATAATGATTACTAGTTCGATCTGCATCCATTTTTTATAGTTCCCAACCTGTTATAAATTCGTCATCTTAGATCTACATTTCATTGTCGAAACATTTCCCTTTTATATTAAATACGATCGGTTGAAGGAAGGTCACAAATGTTTAAATGGATTTACTAAAAGTTTATAAACAACATTAGTAGTAATAGTAGTATTAAACTTAAGTAGTAAGTAAAAAACAAAAGTGCGTTCTGCTTAAAAATAAAAATATTAGTTCACTTGGTCTTACTTGTCTAAATTTAAGCATATTAATTTTTAAGTAAATTCAGTTATTATTAAGCTTATATGTATATGAAGTACTGGATTGCATAAAAAAAAATTAATTTGTCCTTTCGTAAAAAAAGGTAGCTCTGGTGGCATTTTTAAATAAATTTAGTAAGTGGTAATTATTTTGACACTTTTTTTTTAAATCCCTCTTTTTCTTCAACTGCATTGCCTTTCTCAATTTTCCTTCAGGATCTTGTCCTTTGTTTTTGCAATCACTAAGTATAATGATTATTAAGCAACTCAAAAACTATACCTTTTGAGAGGTAGTCGCACCCTTATAAAAGGAATAAGACCCAAAATTTTAAAGTCAAAATTTCAGTAGGTTGCGTCTGTATGGCCTTTTCAATTTTATAAATTATCATTATTTTTAAGTGGAAAAATAAAACTCAAAATTAATGAAATAATCAAACAATCAAATAACAATTATTTCCGTTTGAGCGAAAAAATAAAATAATAATTCATAAAATAATGATTAAATGCTGATTT
>NW_016158175.1:110092-121625 GCF_001687245.7 Rhagoletis zephyria
TATTAAATACGATCGGTTGAAGGAAGGTCACAAATGTTTAAATGGATTTACTAAAAGTTTATAAACAACATTAGTAGTAATAGTAGTATTAAACTTAAGTAGTAAGTAAAAAACAAAAGTGCGTTCTGCTTAAAAATAAAAATATTAGTTCACTTGGTCTTACTTGTCTAAATTTAAGCATATTAATTTTTAAGTAAATTCAGTTATTATTAAGCTTATATGTATATGAAGTACTGGATTGCATAAAAAAAAATTAATTTGTCCTTTCGTAAAAAAAGGTAGCTCTGGTGGCATTTTTAAATAAATTTAGTAAGTGGTAATTATTTTGACACTTTTTTTTTAAATCCCTCTTTTTCTTCAACTGCATTGCCTTTCTCAATTTTCCTTCAGGATCTTGTCCTTTGTTTTTGCAATCACTAAGTATAATGATTATTAAGCAACTCAAAAACTATACCTTTTGAGAGGTAGTCGCACCCTTATAAAAGGAATAAGACCCAAAATTTTCAAGTCAAAATTTCAGTAGGTTGCGTCTGTATGGCCTTTTCAATTTTATAAATTATCATTATTTTTAAGTGGAAAAATAAAACTCAAAATTTATAGAATAATCAAACAATCAAATAACAATTATTTCCGTTTGAGCGAAAAAATAAAATAATAATTCATAAAATAATGATTAAATGCTGATTTTAATTATTTTACTCATAATGATTATCTTCCCTGCTTTTAAAATTTAAAATAAAATAGTTTAGTGAAAGTACTACATTTCACTGCTTTTGGACTGGTGCGGAACTAGTTACTTGCTATCGGACTTGTAAGTTTTTGGCGAAAAAGAACTAGTACTGAACTAGAAATTTGGTTCACTAATTCGTGTTTTCCCTGCAGGGGAGTTGCTGTAACTTGGTCTATTGTTTTTTTGACAGCTGCTCTATTCTTCTCTAACTTGAGCTGCTCTGCAATTTTTTCGGTTTCATTAAACACAACTATTTACAGTTTAAGTTAATTTTAAAGCTTTACACTGCAAAGAAAACATCATTTGAAGTTTGAATGTAAGATTGTTTAATATATTCAATTATTTTTTAATGAATTACATATTTGTTTTTTTGATGTGTATACATCTTTGGTTTCGGTAGGGGTAAAATTTGCGAAGCTGTAACGCATATCCCAGCACAAAATTTCGAAGGGCTTAGCATGTGTATTTCAGCATAAAATTTTTATTTTCATTAGAAGCACCCTGTGTTCGCTTGCCAAATGGTTGCATACATTTAGGCATATGCATAGTAAGAGGAAATGCGCTACAATTGATTATTAGCCGTCATCGATTCGCCATCAGTTAGCAAGTGGCGAAACGAACGAACTCAATGAGGTACAACCAAACTTGCTATCGTCTATCCGTGCTAGCTAACTTTGTTGTTGCTTTCACATGCAAAATTTTTCGTTAAGCGACCGGAACTCAAACATAGCGAGCGAGAAGTGGCGAATCGACGACGGCATGGCATCCTATGGCACCCACAATGCACAAGATACTAATTCCTTATTAACAATAGGACAATTATCGGGGAGGCTCAAGAGGCCCACAACAAACACTACCGAGAAAATTATTCCCGGAAGTTTTCTCGTGAAGTATGTAACCGTGACATATATAACCGGCTGTTGATGAGCTCGGACTCGTTTTTAAGCAGTATTTCGGTTCATGACCAAAAAAAGAAAAAATATCAAATCGTTTTCCCCAGACACAATAAAGCTGCTGTTACCCTCTAAATCCGTTGTCAAAGATGTGACAAAGGAATAGTTTGAGGCCAGCGAAGATTCTGAAAGCGAAAACTAATTAACCAATGATAGTGTACACACATTTTATAAATAAAGGTAGTCAATATATTTAAATAGTAAATTATTGGCTAATATATATATTTTATTAATATAACCTATCTGTAATACAAATTATTTCAATTTTACATTTGATAAACAATTTTGAGTAAATAGAGGCAATAAAATATTTTTTGCCGCATAAAACTTGAAAATCTACCTATATTCGGTGTTTCCAAGATATTTTAACGCCCTTGAGTCACAAGTATATATGTACAAGTATATTTTATCAATCATACCGATAATGTCATGTATTAAAAGAATTAAAAATGAAAATGAATAAAAAAGTTAAATCAGCAAAATGAATAAAATTAAGTGAAATTAATATTTAATTTCTAACCTAACCTACATTTGTATGTGTGTAACTGAATCGCCTTTATATATAAAAATATTATCCTAATTTTCGAGCTTGACTCCCTAATCTGTTATTAGAAAAAGAGATTAGCCATGCAAACTTATAATTAAAAATATCTCAGATTAAACCGATAACTTTTTGGTGTCCAACCCAGTTTTATCGATTATACTTGCGAAGAAGAAGAGGAATGCCAAATGTTAAAGTAAACAAAAATTGACGCTAGTAAGGAAAATAGGTTTGTAAAGGTATTTTTAATAAAATATTCAGTTAAAATATATTTAAATGGCCTAATATGTGTTGCAAAAAAAAAAGTGACCACGGTGGCACAGAGAAGAAGTTTAACTTTTCCTCGAGTTGTGTGAATAACAAGCACAACCAATTTGACAGCTAACGAGCTTGATTGAGATTATATTTATATGTAAACGTACTTTAATGCTTTGCCGTTCGCATATGTATACACATCAAATTTCATGAGTACCTAGTACTCACGCCTTTTTTTTTTAATATATATTTTTATGTCTGCGAAATGTCACTGTCGGAGTGTGAGCTTGGGAACTATGACCATTTTTTCGTACAGACTCTACTTGATATAATATGGAATTTTTGACATTGTTGCAAGGTCGTGCAAAGTCTGGCTTAAGCAGTATCTAAAAGTAGGAATCATGAAGTCTTACAAAAAAATTTTAAGGAAAGTACGACAGTGCAGTGTTTACATTTTCTAAAAATATTCGACTTTGTTCATATTTTTTGACGAAAAAACGCCTAATTTTGGCACATTACTCTAGATACGTCCCTCATCGTATATTAATTGTTTTTATTTCATACAAAAGAGCATCGTTTTCAATGCCAAACAGATTCTTTTCAGCGTTCTGACACACCACTGTGATAAACAACACACCACTTTGATTTGTGTAATTTTTAGAAAACAACTTTTCAAAATATCAAATTTTACCAAAAAAAACTACTAAAGTGGGCTTTAAACACTAAAGGATAATTTTTTCTATGTAATTGGACATTTCTTAACAACTATCCAACTATCAAAACATCAAAATTCCACTTTAATTTTTGTCCGGCTAATATCGTCATATGGTCCATTGTGCGACGTCGGGTATTCTGCTAGGTCCAAATAAAAATAAAAAAAATTAAATTTTGCGTATTCCCTGTAATATTCCTCCGTAATTTTGTGGATAAACTAACAATTTATACATTGTTGCAAGCACCGAAAAATCTCCTTTTAAATGAAATATGTATAAATATGAGGGCGTAGTAAACATTTTGAGTCTGCAGATTGTTTGCTATTATATTCTTACACCGCGAAATAAATAAAAAATAATAATTAACGGCCGTTAACTTATCCATTTTAAAGTACAGTTAAATCATTAGTTAAACTTAACTACAGAAAATTCTGTGTAATTTTTCTGTAGTTAAGTTTAACTAATGAGTTAACTATAATTTAAAAAGATTTATTAATTAATGGCCCTTAAAATGCTATTTTTGTTATAGAAATTTATGTACGCTAAGTGTTTTCTGCCCTATGGTTTAATTTGCTAAGAAGTAAACGTCACCAAATCGGTCTATAGTTTTATCACTAATCTCAGATTGGTTCTCTTATACAAACTTTCGATGTACGATTTGAAGACACCAAGTAATTAACAAATGAACTATAAATGTATTAGGATTAGTTTACCGTTCAATCCATTTTCGCTCATTGTCGACTGCAGTCAGGTTTTTGCCCTTCTTAAATGGAGGTGCTTTTAAGTTAGCGAGAATAACTTTAATCTCAACCGGATGGGGATCCTATATCAATTTATAAATTATTTTGTTAGCATTTGAGTGTATAATTTTTATATACGATAAACATAGGAAAAAATTTTAAAGTTAGGGGATGAAATTATTAAGCTAGAATTTCTGAGTATTATTTTTGAATAACATCGATGTTTTCACAGATTTTTCAAATTTTTTTTCAACCTGTGTGCTGATTCAAAAATTTGAACTAACGGTAAGGATTAGTGTTTCTTATTGTTAACATATTGAGGTGGTTTACAAAACAGATATAAAGTACAAATTTAATAACAAAAATCGTCGCTGAAATTGAAAAAGTCGTAACTAATACCAAATTCAAAATTCAATTTTTGATTGATATGATGGATTTCATCGAATTACAACTCCCACATCTTTTAATGAAAAAAATCAAAAATTTTAGTTACGACTTTTTCCATTTCAGTTACGATGTTGTTACGTCTTTTTGCATTTCAGGTGACGACATGTTTACATACATTTTTCTTTTCACAAATATTTTAAAGAAAGTTAAATAAATTTTCAATGAGCCCGCCACCAGTTTATAAAAATACCTCCAGCACAAGCTTCGTTCGTTTATTACTCTAAAATATTAACATGAATTAGAATCTCTGGCGTAATACATGTAGCTTAATACGTATGTACACTACATACTTATACACCAATTAAAGTATTTCGTACTTATATACGTATAAATATATGAACATTTATTAAATCTAATATGGGAATTTATTAAAGAAACATACTTGGGCATGAGTCAAGAAACATCTTCGATGTTTTGATATAACATCAGATTCGTAAAAACATCGACGAACATCGAGGTTTTTTTACATCCCTATTTGGAAGTTAGGGGGGCTCGAACCATTATGTATGTATCTGTAGTGTCAAGTGCATAACTCATTACTCCTTTTTTAATATTTTTAGATTTGTTGAGTAAATTATTGTGTTGTTTGAAGTCAAAAATTATTCCTGTTGTAACAGCCCATAAAAATCTAGAGCTCGCTGCTAAAGTACCAAAAACAAATTCCACAAAGTTTCAAAAATTTAACGAAAATGCAATTGTACTTTTCTAACAGCTGAAATGGAGTTATCATTTGTATGCTTACATTACACCACATACATGTATCAGCGCTAATATACCTGCCTACTCATACAAATGTACACATATAGATATGATTGTGTACATACATATGTAAATGAAGTTTGTGCAAAACTACAGGAGGAACTTTTAGAAAATACAGGTGGCATCTCCACATACAACACCGGTCCCTCCCAACTATGCGCTCAAAAAGAGACTTTGCCAAGGTACCTACCTCCCATCAAATATGCTGCGCAAGCTCTGAGCTTACTCTTTTATATACCGCAAAATGTTGCAACAGAGTTCGCAAAATTCACCTTCAGAATATTTATATGTATGTTCATTAGACTGTGTCGAATAAAACGAATGCTTGGTTTCTTTCGATCCCATATGAAAATTTCATTAATAATAATAATACAATGGCGCTTACACATATGCTAGTGCTTGGCCGAGCTTATCCTCCAATTTGTGGCATGCGCCTTGAACTCACTCACTCACTCCGAACGGTGATTGTATTTTTATGAGAAGTTGTTTTTCATGGCAGAAATTCACTCAGAAGTTTGCCATTGCCTGCCGAGCGACGACCGCTGTTAAGAAAAAACCATTATTCTATATTTTTTACGATGTTGCACTGCTAACCACTACACCACATCGACAGCTATTTCATTGCTGGTCACAAAAAAATAGCGGTAGCAAAATTGCGGCCCCGTCATTATTTATTTTAGTTAGCGCTCGAAAAAATACGATTTTTTTATGAAAACAAATTTTTCTGCAACTTTTTTTTAAATAAAAAATTAAATATAACAAGTAGGACAAACACCCTTGTAGCCCAGTCAATTTTAGGATAAAGAGCGCAAGTTTTAAGTAGCTAGGACGTACCGTTGATTTTTGGCAAATTTTTTTTTTGTTCACGGTGTCAGTCATTTTCATCCATACGAAGCGGGTTCATCTTATTTGCCGCTGTAACCGCCTAAGCGATTTTGCCTGAGTTCAAAAACGCACGCCAGTCGTTCTCTTCTGTGCCACCTGACGCCAATTGGAAATGGTAAGTGAAGCCAAGTCCTTCTCCACCTCCCTTTTCCTCTGCTACCACCAGCATGTTCCTAGCTGAATACTTTAAGAGTTGGAGCGTCGGAGTCCATTCGAATGACATGACCATGCCAGCGGAGCCGGTGTAAAGCTCATCTTTCCATCGTCTGCAGTACTCATCGTGGCTAACGCGTAAAGGCCCGTACATCTTTCGCAAAATATTTCTCACGGATACTCCAAGAACCGCCACATCGGATGTTGCCATTGTCCATGCTTCTGCGCCACATGCCAACACGGGCATGATGAGTGGTTATCGCACGCCGAGAGAGGTCTTTACTCCTGAATTGCCTACTCCAAAGTAGCACTTGTTGGCAAGAGTGATTCTGCGTTGGATTAAATGCTTGTTCCCAGGTAAACGAAATTCTCTTCTTTCTTGAAACTGTCAACACAGATGGAGATACTTCGTCTTGTGTTCGTCTAACACCAGACACAATCGCTTTGCTTCCTTATTCAAGACAGAACAGACTTCGTGCTTCTTGATACCGATGATGTCGATGTCATCGGCGTACGCTAGCAATTGCACGCTCTTGTAAAAAAACTTCCTGAGCGAGTCTAACATCAGATTAAAAACTCACATGGAAGGGTTCGCCCAGAGTGAAACCGCCGGAGCGGTTTTTCCCATTTCTGACGAAGCTGGTGGTATTATTGCTCAATGGCAAACCTTCGAGTGCATTCAGCCATGAAAAATAGCTTCTTAAAAAAAATACAATCGCCATTCCCTGTCGGCGTTAAACTGTAGGTGCGTCCCCTTGGTGCAAGGCGCACGCCACAATTCGGGGAAGAAGCTCGGAAAAACACTAGCATATTTTCTTAGCGCCAATCTCTTATTATTATTAAAGCCACACTGATAAGTCGCAATCGGTTGGTTGATGGTGGGCTTCAGTCTTTCACACAATACGCTTGATAAGACCTTGCAAATTATGCTTAGAATGCTGATCCCGCGGCAGTGCGCGCGAATGACGGCGTCGCCTTTCTTGTGGATGGGGCAGAGCTCGCTTAAATTCCAGCCGTCGGGCTTGAGTTCATCTTACCATATTCTCCATAAGACTTGATGCACGCACCTTATCAACTCCTCGCCGCTATACTTGAATAGCTTAGCTATTCGTACCTCCGTCATCATCTTCGGGGGCTCGGGTTCGCCTTCTCCACAGCTTTCAGTGATGCTACCATTCAGAAGGGTGGAAAACTGTACCCTCCAGAATTTAATTACGTTGTGGGCATCAGTCACTAGGTCGCTATTGGTCTTCTTGGAAGAGTTTGCCCCGGTTTTAAAACCTTCCGTAAGTCGCCTAACTCTCTGGTAATATTTTCAGTGCTTTTCCTGCCAGGCAGCATTTGAAGCTCTTCACGTTTTCGGCCCTCTCTTCTTGTTGCGCCAAATACGTCTCGCTTATCTCTTCATCTCCCTATATCGGTCCCACATGGCTCACGTTGCGCCCGATCGCTTGAACTGCATACTACTACGTTTCGAGCCCGGCGAAGTCGATCAGTCTCAGTCCGTTGTTGGACGTTTCATTAAGGAGGCTGAATATTTTTATAGTGGGGCCAAAGACCCCTTCCTTGCACACCCTGGCATTTAAGTCTCCGAGCACGATTTTGATATCATGGCGGGGGCAGATCCTTGGATGCCTCGTCCTTCTCTTCCGTCAGGGCATGACCGTAGATGAGCGAGATGTGACCGGGGTGAACGACAGTACTCGGCGACGGAGTCTCTCTCCCAACACAAAACCAGCCGAATAACAGCTCCTTTGCATGGCAGCTGTAGTAGTCATCGCAAGACCCCTGGAATTTCTTGTCTTGCCCCGTCCAATTTCTTGGATGGCGGTGATGTCAGCCCTTGGCCTTACGAGGGCATCAACGAGCCGGGCAGAGGCACCTTCCCCATTAAGGGCCCGGACATTCCAAGTGCATGCCCTCAAATCGTGGGCCTTTAAACGTTTGCCATGGTCGGAATCAAAAGGGGGGAGCAAGGGGCGCACCCAGGAGTATATTTTCGGAGGGATTAATACTTCTGAAAATTCGCCTCAGATAATATTCTCTTTGAAGTGCATTGGGGGTGGTTTCACAATCGAATACACGTTTATATAGCGAGCCGCTTGCTCCAAGACAGACACCCGCTGGCCGCCACACCTACTGGTGAGCAGACTTCAGTGAGCCTTTTAACCGAATAAGTCGGAGAAGCACACCGAAGCTCCCTCTCTTTCTGCCGTGACTTGCTTACATGGAAAAAAACCAACGAAAATTTGTCATTTTGCTAGCGCTAACTGAAAAATTAAAATAGGGGACTGAAATTTTACCCCTAACAATTTTTTTATATGGGACCGAAAGAAAAAATAAGCCATTTTATTTGACACAATCTAATGTACATGTGTATATGTGTATACAGCTTGCGCTTACTATATGCCGACATGCCGGTGAGAAGAGTGTTTTTAAAATATGTACTTGTTTCACTTTATTTAACGTTTTTGTTTTTTTTTTGCATCCAAATATAATTATTATTCTAAAACTTCCAAAACGGTCCCGACAGCCGAGGGCATTCCACGTTGTTTGCTTTGAAAGGACTTTTACCGGTGATGCAGCACTATTATGCAACGTTCTTGCATTCTTCCTCGTATGACGTTGATGACTCTGATTAAAATATAAACTTTCAGAGACCAGGTTGCATACCCAACTAGGGATGGAACGATACGAGTAAATACAAGTACATACTCGATACTTTTCGTTCGATATTAAGTAATTTTGGTATCAATACTTTAGAACCAAGTACTGAGTAGGTATCGAAAAAAAAATACTCGTATGGAAACCCGATACTAAGGCGAATTTTCTTTCGGAATTTTTTCCTCCACGAATATAAATTGCCTAGTGCTTTATGGCTGTTTAAACGCCAGCGACTTTCAAATCTTGAATATGTTAATTTTTTTTCTGAAACCAGTATGAGATGAACTTTTTTAACAGATGTTTTTGCTGTTCTTGCATCGGGAATCCTTTTCCATTCCCGCAAAAACCAAAAAATCTATTTAAAACATTTTTTTTAGGTTCATTGCATGTTTTTCTTAAGTCAGAAAAATAAAAATCCAAAGATTTTTCTTTGGAAGGTCGGTCTTGAGGTCAAGGTAAGGCAAAATTTTTGATTTTTAGTATTTTTTTACCTAAAAACAGCTTGTAATCAACTTTTTAAAAACAATTTAAAATGAAATGCTTTTTCGATTCTTGCGGCAAAGGAAATGGATTCCTTGATGTACGAACAGCAAATATATGGTTTTAAGCTTTTTAAAAGCTTCGTTGCTTACTGGTTTCAGGCAAAAAAAAGGAAACAGTTTTAAAGGTCAAGGTAATTATTCTACAAAACGAGACTATTTTTCTTGAATTCCCCATCTCAAACCGTTACTTTTATTTCGCTATCTCTTCTCGTTTTATTTTGCCCCTTTTTTTTTTTAAATAGAACACTGCGGTGTATATACGGTCCAACGTACAGATTGAAAACATNAAAAAAGGAAACAGTTTTAAAGGTCAAGGTAATTATTCTACAAAACGAGACTATTTTTCTTGAATTCCCCATCTCAAACCGTTACTTTTATTTCGCTATCTCTTCTCGTTTTATTTTGCCCCTTTTTTTTTTTTAAATAGAACACTGCGGTGTATATACGGTCCAACGTACAGATTGAAAACATTATTGGACAATATTAAAGGTGGTGGAGAATAGCCCTGTTATGGAAAAAAGAAGCAAAGGAGAAAAGAAAAGGGTGCAAAGTGTGGATGATAAAATAAGTAGTTATCTTAGAAAAAACTAAAATGTTCAACATAGCACAGCCCAGAAATTTCGTTTGGAATTTAAGCTTGCTAAGAACTCACCATATAAAACCCGCTATTTTGTTACTATAAGAGATATGCACCTGGATTTGTGCCAACTTATAAACGAAGGTACATTATATCTGCCTACAATAAAAAAATCAAACTGGACTTCCCAAAGCCCCGAAATTCAACAGCAAATATGAATATGGGCACTGAGTGTCCAACTCACGGTCCTAAGGTTAAACGAGATTAACTTCTTGTAAACTTTTCCAAGGTATTATCTCTGCTAAATACCACTCATCATTAAATGTATAGTTTTGCTATGTTGTTTTATTTATTTTCAATTCATCTGTTATTAACTTTTATAATTCGGAGTTTAGGATTCGCCGAGGATCATTAATTTGCTACCTAAAAAATTTAAATTTAATCCAGTACATACGGTATAACTTCATAGCCAGAAGTACCGATACCAGTAGGTATCGATACTTAGATACGATATTTTTCTCGTATCGATACTTTCTTACGATACTACTTCCAAGTAAAGGTATCGATAACTGCATGGTATCGTTTCATCCCTATACCCAAGGCTAATACTGGCATTTTACGCCCTACTAGGATACAATCTAAACATGTGCTGGCGGTCCTTTGAGTTCATAAAAATTATTGTTGGCTGTCAAGTGGCTGTAGTTAAGGACAATAAAGCGCAAACTCTATTGTCGCAGGTAATTTAGTAGAAAATTTACCTTTTAATAATAGCTAGCTATAGTGTAACTTAGCCCTGGGATACTAAAGTTCTATATAAATTAATATATGTATATACGTACTTAAGTATGTATGTATGTCTCTGCCCAAAAAATATTTGGGCAATTCACAAGGTGTCGTATTTGTCGTGTTTGTCGTGAAGTCATGATATTTCATGACAGTTGTAAAAATGTTGTTATTGTTTTGTGAAGAAAAATAACACATGACGATACAACTCTGCAACCTATGTTTATTCGGTGTTATGTGAGGTTAAGTGCTGAGATATAATAAATAATCGTAACAGGTGTTCACAACCGTCGTGTTTTAACACAACTTTTGTTAGGAAAATATAACTTCACAACACCTTGTGAATTGCCCAATAGTAAGAACATACAAACATAAATATTGCGATCCATGTGCAATAGATTTTTATTCGATTTCATTTTATTTTAGTGACTCATTTTCATAATTTCAGTAAAGTTTAAGTATACATAAATACGTATTAACTTAAATATATATATCATTATTTTCATCAAAACTGCTTTTAAATTGTAACTTATAATAATATACATATGTACGTATACCTACATATACAGGGTGTCCCAGAAGTAACCTGCCAAACTTGAGGAGAAGGCAGGTGGGGTAGTGAGCTCCCTGATAAGCAAAAATTTTTCAGGTAAAAGTGTCACCGTTTTTGAAATATTTAAATTTTTTGAAGTAAATAAAATCGTGCCTTTTCATGTATTTTCTTTAACCGCATCTACAAACCAGGCTATACTGAGTAAATTTTTTATGTAAAATACTTCCAGATAGTTGCT
>NW_016158175.1:124317-144536 GCF_001687245.7 Rhagoletis zephyria
CAGACGGACAGACGGACATGGATAAATCAACTCAGCTCGACGTTCTGATCATATAAGTATACATTTTAATGGGTCTATCTCTTTTTGTTCTGGTACTTACAAACATCGGACCAAAGTTATAATACCATTTCATGCTCATGAAAGGTATAACCAGGTTTAAAAAGCCACATGGCCCAACAAAGCTTACAAACGCTACTGTGGGTAAAATGGATCAAAACAAAAAATATCCAAACAAAAAAATTTGGGTTTTGGGTATTTTCGGAACGTGTTGCCCCTAAAAATGCTTTAATTTTAAAATCTGTGCATTTGCAAAAACTGCGCATTTGCAATAACTTCAAAATAAAACGTTCTTCTCTTACAAAAAAATTTGTGGACCAATGTTGTTACTGAATAGATGTTCCACCGAAATCGACAATGAAATCTAAATTTTTTTACTTTGGTCCTTAATTGTCGCGCCCAATTCTCGAAGATTCTTCGATATAAAAAAGCTGCGGATTAAATGTTGTTAACATAGGGTGTGTTCAGAAATGCATCAAGCCAAAGCATCAGACGTATTTATTTCTAAACTGTAATTTATAGAAATATGCAATATGCGCAGCCACGTTTAAATGCTTAATTAGAACTTAGTTGCGTAAATAAGGTATTTACATCAGTTATAGTCAGCGTTGCCGAAAGCTTTCGCTGGAAAATCGCCACTTTACCCTAAAAAAATCGTCATTTCGGCCAAAAAATTGTTTTGTTTTGTTTATTGTATTTTTAACAAAATAAAATATACAAACATACAAATTACTTATAATGAGTCGTATGCATAAAAACTAAGCAATTGCGTTTTTTAAAGTTGCATACCGTTAACTAAAATTTATTTGAACAAATTGAGCAAAAGGTCTGAAATTTTAATAAACAGCATTTGCTTAGGTCTTATGCATACGGCCCAATAAATATGACCACACAATACAAAACCAAATGCAAACCACATTGCATATGGGTTAATTAAACTGGATTTGCAATTGTTAACGACAACTTAAAATTGAAATTTAAAGGACAATTGCTTTTAAATAGTTGAACTCCGCTGGTTTGAAATTTTTGGTCCAGTTTTAAAGTAGGGGTATTCACACCGAGCTTGGTACCCGGTGTTCGGTAATTTTTCCCAATGTATTTTGTTTGTGTAAAAATATTTTATTAGTGGTACACCGATTACCGAATTATCGTGAAGGAAGCTTGATAATTTTTTTGGTAGTTGGTAAACTGCAATCAGCTGTGCGATATTTATTCAATTTGAAATCTGCCCGCTGCCAAAAGGCATAACGCATATGAGTAAGTAAAATTCCTTAAATTTCTGTTACAATTTATTTTTTTTTAGGAAAAAAGCTACGAATCCGCTCTTGATAAACATAGGCTACATTTCTTTATTCATTCTGAACGTTTGGAATACACTTTTTTGTTTATTTATTCTTTAGAACGTTCCTGATGATATCTTGACGTATATTTCAAATGCATTCTGTTTATTCTGGCTGTGAAATGGGATTATCCGGAATGTATAAAGAAACGCAGCCATAGTTTACCAGACTAACAAAAGAAAACTGAAAAGGATGTTCACAGTTGATAAAATTACCGAGTGTCAACTAGCAATTTACCAAAACTACTAAAGTGGATGTGAAGACCCTTATTGTAACACTAGCATTTATTAACTGATAGATAATTTTGACAGAACAAATTCCGTCTCCTACTTTTCTGTCTCTTTCAAATCAGAATCAGCAGTGCAAATTAAAGATTTGGTTACAATTCTAGAAACAAATTTAATATAACTGAAAGCACGGTTGTACAACAAAACTAGATTGTTGTATTTTGGTTTACGTTTTCCTGTAGCATATTTTTTACATATGTACATACATACATAAGTAATTTAGTAGTAACTAAAATAAAAAAATCGTCATTACGGGAGAAAAATCGTCAAAACGTCATTGAGCTAAAAAAACGTCATAGTATTAAAATTATTATTATTATTATTATTATAGTATTAAAATTTACACGCCCATTTCCAGGGGATGGTCCTTAACCAAAAATCTTTCAAATAAAAACTTTTCGGGGAGGTCGTTCCCTAGTTAGAGTACGTGAAGTTCAGAATCGGGCAAGTGCCGATTTTAAAATCGGTAACGTTTTCGATTTTCAGGTAGGTTTCTGATAAGGTTCTAGACGAATGATTATATATATTTACATAGATACAAGTCGATTGTATACATATATGTGCAGGCTCGACTATAGGGTGGGGGTTCCCCCCTCCCCCCGGCCGGATTTTCTTGAAATTTAGTTGGAAGATAAAAATTATAAAATTTTGTTAAGTAGATAAACTTGATGATGTAATATTCACATAGCTTTTATAATATCCAATAAATGCGAAAGCGCATGTCTAGATACACATGCAAGTGTGCTAAGGTCATTTCCGTGCTACTTAAAACAACCGCCAATCTGGCCTAAAGTGAAACATAGAAAGGTAAATTAAAAAACTTATAAAAATTAATTTCTTAATTTATTATTTGTATCTTTTTATTCATTGAATGTTCATAAAACAAATTAAATATACATTTTTAAGAGCGTTTTCTAACACGCGCAAAAAGCGACGCACTTTTGTACAATATAGAAAAGTGGCAACTGTTAATCAGTGCCTCGAACCCATGACTGTATTGGTGTGCCCACCTATGCTCTAAATTTATACTTAGAAACGTAAAGTTTGGTGTCAGAACCTCTTTCGGCTCGAGGAAAAATTTTGGAAGCTGCCTAACCCTACATACATACATACTATAATCATTTTGTAAAGAAACAAGTAATTTTTAGCTAAAAAAACCGACTTCAACTCTCATATAAAAAAAAATAAATATATATATATGAGACACTGCCTTTCCGAATTATCGAAATCGGTTGACGTGGTCCAAAGTTATGCGGTAACATACATAAAAAAAAAAAAAAAATACTCCAACGAACTGATAACCTCCTCCTGTTTTGGAAGTCGGTTAAAAACAAAATCATTACTTTCAAATTACTTTTTTTACTTTACTCCATGCCATTACACCACTGTAGCTCAAATTGCTCTGCGCTCACGAACACAATCTCACTTTTATTTTTGCCGACCACTGATGTAAAGCCAAAAATGCCGGACACTGCTTTAAAACAATCATGAGCACCATACATATAGTTAGTTAGAAATATTAAAGGAGGCCTTATTCGCATTAAATAATTTTAAATAAATTTTAATGAAAAACAGTTTTAAAACAAAATAAGTAAATCAAAGTTTTTGTTTTCCCGCTTTGCTGCACATTTTACTTAAGTGCACCAAATCATTCGCAGTGGAAGTAAATGCAGCTAAACTGAATATACATACTGTATTGTAAATTGCCTTGTCATCGTGATTGGAACTATTCTGAAAATTTCAAGGCTCTAGCTTGTCGGGAAGGTAGTTTAAAATCGATTGGAAATTTCTGCGGAATGAGCAAGTTAAATAAAAGCAGGCAATGGCAAACCTCCGAGTGTATTTTTGCCATGAAAAACAGCTTCTCATAAAAATGCAATCGCCGTTCGGAGTCGGCGTGAAACTGTAGGTCCCATCACCTTTATGTGACATCATCAAGGCTCACGCCGCAAATCGGAGGAGAAGCTGGCCCAAACGCTAACATATGTGTAAGCCCAATGTATTATTATTATTATTAATAATCTCCCGAACGGCAGTTCCGATTTTCATGAAATTTTGTAAATAAATAACTTTCAGCAACCACCATGTCAATGGCATAAAAAAAATGTCCGGTAGGTGGACCAGGGACCTATCTATTCGGCAAACCCCTTATTTATGGTCCGATTTGCTTGAAATTCAGTGCACGTATTATTGATATACATAAAATATAATTGAATTATTCTTTTACAGTTCGAAGGCTGTTTTAAGACGCCGCAAAGCAAACGGGTACTAATTATATAAAGAGAAGTCCCTTCTTTTTGTAAGAGGCCAATTCCATTGAAAAGGTGAAAAAGACATAAATTTAAATATTCCCTAATTATCTCTATTTCCGTAGTAACCTCTATTTAAATGACTATATTTCATTAACCTGTGGGAAAATATTAAGAAAAAAACGAGTAATTTTTAGCAAAAAAAAAACCGACTTAAAAAAAATATATATATATCTCTATATATTTCATGATTTAATGATTTAACGGATCTAAACCAAATTAGTACGGGACCACCTCTGAGACGCTACCTTTCCGTTGCAAAAAAAATTATCGAAATTGGTTGATGTGGTCCAAAGTTATGCGGTAACATACACAAAAAAAAAAAAAATTCCGACGAACTGATAACCTCCTCCTTTTTTGGAAGTCGGTTAAAAATCAAAAGAAGTTGTAATTTTTGTCTATGGAAACTTTTATTTCATGCATAATTACTTAACAGCAGTCACAAAGAGATGTCCAACCGGTTACAACTTAAAATATTTTTTTTAAATTTCTATCAAGACTATATAAACCTCATTTTTATTGAAAACGAAAGCGTATAAATCATATTTTACAACACAAATACATCGTTCGTGAGAATTCTGGAGCAAAATGTCCCACTAATCACAGTGGAGTAGCCCAAGAGCTGNGAAGACTATATGAACCTCATTTTTATTGAAAACGAAAGCGTATAAATCATATTTTACAACACAAATACATCGTTCGTGAGAATTAAGTGTTTTGGCCAAAATTAATCTTTTCAATGTCCCCCTAAAGCTAAGAAATCGTTTGGTATTTTTGTTAAAATAATTTTATAAATTAGCTATCGTTCTGTGTTAAAAAATATCTTTGTCTGTGTATAAGTTCCGATGACATAGTTAAAATTCACAATTGGTAACATTCTGGAGCAAAATGTCCCACTAATCACAGTGGAGTAGCCCAAGAGCTGATCTCGCGAACGGCTGGACCGATTTTTTTTTTTTTTTATTCTGGACACCTGCTGCAGACTTTCTGAGGATGGTTATGGGCTGATAGCGATTTCGATATATATTAAGGGAGCAAGGAATCTCCCATATAAATCGAATTTTCATACGCATATCTCTGGAGGTATTTGAGGTTGAGTCCTAGAACTTGGTATGGAGATTTTGAAATCAACCCCATACTCATGGAGAAGGATCCCAAAGAAAGCGTATCAAAATGGTACTATAAGCACTACTTAGGTCCTGGGCATGTGTTCAGGCGATGCTTCTACCAAACAACCAACCATGGAGAATAGTGGGGGCTATTGGAAAAGGGAGCGTGGCGTCTTCCAAACATACTGAAACTTTTACCTATCTTGAAATACATATATAATTCTTCGTTACGTGTGTTTGTGAGTGAACTCTTCCTAAACGACCGAAACGATGGTACTCCCCCATTTTGAAATTGCCACCAACTACACTACACTGATTCAAGTACGATTCACCATCGAACCGGTTCATTGTTACCGCAGGAACTTTTTCATGGACATAACGCTTTCATTAGGTTATTTAAGACGCTAATGGAGGAAATGCCTTCTAACGACCACAAAACCAAACGTGAACGTGAATTGTTGGTGAAAACGTTGGTCAAAATGTTTCAATAAGAAAAGTTAATTTTGGGCAGGACGAGGTTCGCCGGGTCTGCAAGTTTATTTATATAAAGCACCCGCACATGTGAGTGCTTTGCGTAGAGAAACTCATACATTTCAATTTCTAACTCAAATCTTAAAGTAATTTTATACCCGAGCGCACTTGTGCACAAGGGTATTATAACTTTGTTCACATAACGGTTGTTTGTAACAGGCAAAACGAATCGAGATAGATATAGACAAATGTATACATAAATGATCAGAATGAAAAGAGAAATCGATTAAGCGGTGACTGTCTGTCCGTCCGTCNGCACACGATAACTCGAGTAAAAATTAAGATATCTTAACGAAACTTGGTAAGTATACTTCCTTCGGGTGTAGGACGGATGGTATTGAAAACGGGCAAATCGGACAATAACCACGCCTACCTCCCATTTTCAGAAATACGAAAACTGCGATATTTCAGTAACTACTGAAGATTATTCACTCAAAATTGATATTTACAATAATTTTAAGACGGGAAATGAGAATATCATAAATTTTTGAAATATGGGCGTAGCCATGCCCACTTATGGTTACATGTGTATATCTTGGCCACCGCTGCACCCATTTCTTCCAAACTTGGCACAGTTGTTGGNATCTTAACGAAACTTGGTAAGTATACTTCCTTCGGGTGTAGGACGGATGGTATTGAAAACGGGCAAATCGGACAATAACCACGCCTACCTCCCATTTTCAGAAATACGAAAACTGCGATATTTCAGTAACTACTGAAGATTATTCACTCAAAATTGATATTTACAATAATTTTAAGACGGGAAATGAGAATATCATAAATTTTTGAAAAATGGGCGTAGCCATGCCCACTTATGGTTACATGTGTATATCTTGGCCACCGCTGCACCCATTTCATCCAAACTTGGCCTTGGTACGACATACTACATGGCCGAAAATTTTTAAAATCGGACAATAACCACGCCCACATTCCATATAACGGTAATTTCGAGAAATACAAAATCTTCGATAAATCAGTAAATATTNGAAAATGGGCGTGGCACCGCCCACTTATGATCACATATATGTATCTCGGTAACAGGGGCGCACCCAGGAATATATTTTAGGGGGGTTTTATATTTCTGAATATATATCACCGGAAAATACTGAAAATTTGCTTCAGATAATACGCTCTTTAAAATACATTCATGCAAGTTTTATGTACAGTATGTAATAAATAAATAAACGTTTTAAAATCCATAAACTGCACTTTATTTACATAAGATTAACAGAACTCAAACACTTTTAACCGACTTCAAAAAAAAAGGAGGTTATCAATACGCCGGAATACATAACTTTTGACCACCTGAACCTATTTCAATAATCCTTTTTTTAATCCGTAATTTGGTTTAGAGATCCGATGATTGGATCATGTGTTGTGTTCTTTCCTTAAAAACTACTTTTTAATAAAACCCACCCCTTGTGTGCGCTAATGCTCGGTAACCTTTCTAACAATTTGTACCAAACTCGGTATAGTTATTGCGCTTGCCATATAAAAGCAAAATGTTGAAAATTACTGAAATTGGCCGCTTTTCATATAACGGTAAATTTGAGAAATGCTTGAAACTTCAATATTTCGAAATTGAAGGAAGCTAATTTACTCAAAATTGATATACCCAGGCTTACCATGTAGCGGTAGCTTTCGGAAAGGTGAAAATCATATATTTAATATTTGCGCCGGGTATTTAATGTTCGGCTCCACCCGAACTTAGACTTTCTTACTTGTTTTAATATGTTTTCTGTTATAAAAA
Organism: Rhagoletis zephyria; assembly: GCF_001687245.7. NCBI lineage: Eukaryota > Metazoa > Arthropoda > Insecta > Diptera > Tephritidae > Rhagoletis > Rhagoletis zephyria. The sequence continues at coordinate 131,701 of NW_016158175.1, forward strand.
CAAAAACAATTTAGGGGATTCCCTTAAATTCGTAAAGTCTTAAGCTGTGTAAAACTCGTAAGTTTACGAGGCGTTTACCTTTGTGAAAAGGTGCAATAGGTGCGAAAAGTGACTGTTTGACAGATCAACCAGGATTTTGAGAAGCAATTTTTGTTTCGTAGTATTTTCCATAACAACCCGCCATCTTGTCTCTATCACTCGTAGCTAAAATACAATTAAAAATGCCGAAAATTAGCAGAAAATCCAAGTTAATACAATTGATGGATGAAATGGCAATTAATAGTTTGCTCATGTCGGAGATGTTTGACTTAAGCGATGGTAAATATAAATGTAGGTGTGGTACAATTAACAAGAAAAATTTATTTCTCTAATTTGTCTCTAGATCAAGAACGACAAGAAAAAGAGGATGATATACTTGAGGAATGGACAAGTTCAAGAGTTATTATTAACTCGTGTCGTTATTCCCTTCCAATCTGTCTCAATTCGGTACCGCGATGCAGATTATTTATAACTGAAATTATAACTTGTGCCGAAGTGCTAGTGGAAACTAGGCATTGAAATGACAAAAAATGTATGCCATTTAAAAAAATGCCAAGAGGAAATGAATTTAATTACTATTTTTTAATGTAATGACAGGATTATTTTTTAATGCCCGACCTTGTCATTTGTCTTTTTTGCCATTTAATGCCTAGTGGAAATCCAGCATTATATGAGGCAAGATTCAGGCAAGTAGTGTGAGTCAGTCGGGCCAACTTCAATGTATTCTCCGCCTTATTGAAAATCGCGAAGTTTTCCAAGAGCCAATATCTTCTAAGCAGTTGCCTGTAGATTAGGGCTGCCAGACGTCCTGGTTTTCCAGGATTTGTCCTGATTTAGACAAATTGTCCTGGTGTCCTGGCCCACACTTAATTTGTCCTAGTTTTTTAATGAAGGTGAATGCAGGCACTCCTCTAATTATTAGCAGATTTTGCTATGAAAAAAGGTTAAGCTTTCTGTCAAATTGATAACGAAACGTTTTTTCTAACATGTTGAATATCTGGTGATTTTACCTTCTTTCTGTTTAGTTTATTTGGTTAAAATCTCAATTTTTTTAGGTAAATGTCAAAAAGGTGCAACTTACTGATCAGGTACACGCATGGGCGTAGCCAGGTAGGGGCTGGGGTGGCCGAGATATTTCGCTGCAAAGGAACGATTATAAATTGTTAGTTACCTTACAAAATTGAGGAGGAATATTGCAGAGTATACAGAAAAGTTTATTTTTTTTTTACATTTTTTATTTTGAATAACGCCTGGTCCGGCTATTTGGTTTTCTATACAGGTATGTAGAGCTATGAATTTAAAAAAGACATCATGGTTTAGTTGAGATATTCGCCTGCAAATCTCTTGACTGCCACTCACTTGGCAGTGGCCAGAAGTGATTCGTGTGCTTACGGTTCAAATCGCAGCTCGCAACGTCCGGATATTTATATCCATGAATCCTCTGATCTTTTGATGACGATCACGGAAAATATAGGTAAGACTATGATTTGAGGTGTTGGATTTGTGGTGGGAGAGAGACCGGCATTCACTCTAGTGGACAGATGTCTAGCCACAATCCGCATCAAAGCGAGATTCTTCAACAATGGCCAATGCCCAGATGGAAGAGAAGGACGAGGCATCCAAGGATCTCTTAGCTTAGCTTAGCGTACATATTAGCGCTGCCCCCGACATGTATAAAAATCGTGCCTGGCGATTTAAATGCCAAGGTGGGCAACGAAGGGATCTTTGGAGCCAGTCTCAGAAAATTCAGCCTCCACATAGAAACGGCGGGCTCAATCTGATCGACTTTGACGGGGCCCGAAACTTGGCAGTATGTAGTACTGGGTTATAGCATAAAAAGATCCATCAAGCTACATGACTACATAGCTACATGTTGTGATAGACGGAAGGCACACTTCCGGTGTTTTAGATGTGCATACGTACACTCCGAGGGCCAAACATCGACTCGCACCACTATATTGATGCACCCAATATACGCATCTGCCTCGGTGCAGCAAAAAATGTGCACCCAACAACGCAAGGAAAGCTCAACGCCGAAAAACTTCAATCAAAACAGACGGCGAAGTGATTCACCACTCGACTCTTACACCTGCTGTGAGAGAGCACTCTTCAACAAAGCGACATACGCGAGCAGTGGAACCACATTTCCCGCCCATTACAGCTACGATAAGGAGCACGATTGAGAGAAATAGAGATTGCGCCAATCGCGGTACCGCTAATCCGCTCTTTGTAATTTTGACAGAATGAGCTGTGTGCGTGACGTCATCTTGCTGCAATTGTTGAATGTGAGCATACGAAAAATCCAAATAACAATTTTAATATTTCTGCGTTAATATTTCTGCGTGGTTTTAAACAATTATTGAGACATTAAAAAGCAAAATGAAGTGTGCAGTGGCAAAGTGTAATAGTGCAATCAAAAGGAAAGCGTGCGACAAAAGTTTTTTTTCGTTTCCTACGGACGCAAACCTGGGGAAAAAGTGGAAGCAGTTCTGCCGGGGAGGGCATGCATTAAACACCAAATCGAGCAAGCTATGAGCTTCTACATTGAACTATGTTGGCCTTTCCTTGGTTAATTGTAGTAGGTATATTTCCATGGTGAATGTAGACAGTTGCTGGTTTAGTTTGCTGGCAACGGCTTACATACAAAAGCAGTTTCTACAGGAAATAGATACATGAACTTCACTACCTACTTATTTTTGTTAGTACCTGATTTTTTTAGTGCTGGTATGAGGTAATGCACCAGTGGATAAGGTCGCCAGTCGCTAATTCAAGCGGCATCTTACCGCGCTGTGACGTACCTAATACAATACAGTGCCCAAATTGTTATACATTTAAAAGTTCAACTTAAATTATGTTTTACATAGAATATTTGCTTCCAAAAAAGCCACACTCATGCATCCTCTCGAAAATGGTACAAAAGTCATAAAATAAAAGCTGTGGAGTCAACAGCTGTGGAGTTTATGGTGGTTGGCTACCGTCTACAAATATAAATATGCACTCTGCTTGGCTTTTTAAAATGGCAAGTCCAAAAATTCACTTTGCTGCACACCTTCCTTTTGGTCTACATGAAATTGCAAACACTGTTAATACATCCATTTTTTCATGTGCTAAAAATCGTACTTATCTAAAGGGCTACATGTCCAAAATGATTGCTACGTGTTCCTAATTAATCAATCTTTGTATATTTATTGATTCCTGCAAAATTGGGCCATGTAATATTAAAATTAACACATTGCATTGTTTACATATTTTTATATGCGTTTTGGCATTTCTCTCTCGCAAATGCACCAAGATGACGTCACGCAAAAATTACGCCCAAAAATCCTCTTTCATTGGCGCAATCTTGTATTCTATCATTCTTGGGGTATGTATGCGGAAAAAGAGTAACAATATGTTGGGAGTAGAGTACAATGCAAGGAGTACTTATTGAACGAAATGCGGCAAATACACTTGCGCTAGACTCTAATATGTATCTATGTCTCTGCAGTAAAAGGAACTAGTACAAACCTACCCGGTGGGAAAATTGGTAATGCATTACATGCGTGATAAATAATGTAATGTATTTCTAATGAGTTCTAGATTCTATTACTGGTAATGCCAAAATGAATGCCCCACTTTTCCTAGGACATCGACGTCCAATTTTTTTTTCGATTACTACCCAGTGGGAAAAGTAGTAATGCATTCCATGCGTGCTCAATAATCGAATGTATTTCTTATGAGTTTTACATCCAATTATTGTTTAATATATAACTAGTCTTAATCCCCGAAAATCGGGGTGCTCTGTGGTCTAAAAATCTGCATATTTCTTTATTCTAAAAACTACATGCACTGCTTTTGGTAGTTAACTTTAATTTAGTATTTGGGCAAGATCGTACTCAACTCAATACGCTATGCGTTAAGCAATTCTCTTGCTAGGGTCTGACCTTGAGACTTTTGTGGACGCGAAATTGATCGATCTTTTATGTAGTTTTAATTAATTACACCAGGCTGAGGTTTAAATACACATTCCGCTTAATCTCGCAAAATAATCTCTTTTGGCACTAATTTTAATTTTTGAGTCTGGGGGAAGTTCTCGCCCTTCTGTAACCCGCAAGAGAAAACTGAGATAACCAGATTCTCTGGGGCGCATATTTATCGAGAGTGTAAAATACTTTACCGATCCCTCAGTTCGCCCGCCAAGATTTTTTTAAGTTTTCCAGGATTTTAAAACCATACAAAATTGGAAATAAAGAAATGAAATTGTTCAAAATTGGTGAAAATGTGAATGCGTGTGAGAGATTCAGTTTTACATTTTTAAATTGATCACAGTAAAATTTTAAAAATCTTTCCGTGCAAATATGTACATCAAATGATTCTGAAATATGAAATGGTTGTGCAAAGTTTCAGATCCAGAACCTTAATTTGAATGTAAATTGTCTCTTTACGATTATATATGTATAAATACATATATAGATTTATAATACAAATAGAACCATATTTGCCTCAGAGGAAGACATCGAAATAAACCATGTAAGATTTATATATGGGTATCTGTGCACAGGCAAAGCAACATTTTTATGTTGCAGATCTTCCGCTGTATCACATTCGCACTTAAATAGCAATGCGTTGTTCGATATGAAACAAAAACAGGAACGAAAACAAATAAATGGAACATAAAAATGCTCAAATTCAAATAAAGCGCACAGCGCTGCTGCGATGTTGTTGTTGATACTGTGTATGAATGTATGGATATGCAACTACGTTGTGTATGTACCAGGGTTCGGAAATTCTCACTCACATTCTCTCACGTTCGCGATCGATAATATTCCAAATAAATTTTTGCATTATTTTATCGCGAGTGGAAAATGCAAACAAATTTCTCATCTCTCACATTCGGAATGCGATCGACAAAAAAATTTCCGCTGCTTTTCATTCGCGATCGAAAAACGCAAAGAAATTTCCTCTCACTCGAATATGAGAAGTACGAGCATGCCGATTTCGGCCTCTCATAAATGAGAAAAACGATGCAAATAATCCATTCGCGATCACTCACAACACCTTATCGCGATAAACTTATCGCGAAAAGTTTTCAACGACGTTGTATGGAAGATATTGTTCGCGTTTGTTTTGGGTATGCATTTTGTTATGCATACAGCATACATACATACATATGTACATATGTACCCTGTGGGGAAAATCTCTAGTTCCGAACTAGTCCTAAATTCTATAGTTCCGACCAGTTCTAAAATCGAAAGACGAAAGAAAAAAGTATCATGATTTTTCAACCTTTCAGTTCTGTCGTGTGAGATTTTACATTATTTTCAAAGAAACGTTTTTTTCAATTTGAAATTAAATTTGTTTGAATGATTGTAAGAAATGTACGTTTACATACCTTGTTGTAGCTGACTTTGCAGAGGTGCTCGCTGTTATTGGTTAGATTCCAGACGGCCCCAAGATGTTAATATGTTAACACAAAGCTTTGTTTTGTATTACCAAACTATGAAATAGCATCTGCGAAGCACAGAATAGAAGCGTGTTTGAATGAAAAAGCCGCCGAACACATATCTATGTAAAGTAAACAAGCCCCCCGCTACATCCCTTATTCGATAGTTCCGAAATAGTTCTAAATTCGACAAATAGGATCTAGTTCGTTCTGCATCCCTTTTTCTATAGTTCCGAACCAATTCTAAATTCGTCACTTTAGATATAGATTTGTAGTGAAAAAAACTGAAAAAAATTAGTTTCTTAAAAGTACCACTTTTCGCCGATTTTGGACTGGTGGGGACCTAGTTCCTATCGGACTAGTTCCTTTTTGGCGATAAAGACCTAGTAAGGAACTAGAAATTTGATTCACTAATCCGCGGTTTCCCTGCAGGGTATGTGTGCACGGATATGAAATGCAGACTTTCGTTTTATTGAGTTTTCTTCTAAGTAATACATTCATCCATACATATTCTTATTCTATTTACGTGTGTATATTTTTGGTTTCTTATTAATATCGTTATAATAGCCGTCATCGATTCACCACTTCGATGCTAGCTATGTTTGAGTTCCGGTCGCTTAAAGAAGAATTCTGCATGTGAAAGCAACAACAAAGTTAGCTAGCACGGATAGACGATAGCGAGTTTGGTTGTACCCCTTTGAGTTCGTTCGTTTCGCCACTCGCTAACTGTTGGCGAATCGATGACGGCTAATGGCGAATCGAAACATTTAAGAGAAATACAAAATTTATATGTATTGTTTTTCTGCTTTTCTTTACTCTCAGTCTTCACCAGACGCCCACTTTTCTCATTAGTCAATCTTATCCCCACTAAGTTCCATTTATTAGATATAATAAATAAACGCAATCATTATATAAAATAACATGCAGATACACCATTAAGGCCTGTATGCAGCTCTCAAGAAAAGCAAAAACTCCATATAAATGACGTACAAGAAATGGCTAAGAAATTTTCTTGAGTCAAATTTCCTTAAAGCAGTACGCTGTTTGCAACAGAAATATATGCCCGTTCTATTATTTCTTGAGGAAAGAGTGAGGCAACAGGCTATGAAGTATCAAAAATGTCAAAATTCCTTGGACACACACACGAAATAATGGCAGTTTTTTCTTGACCGTTTTCTTGAGAGCTGCATACAGGGCATTATACTGAAAAGTGTACGCTTGGAATATACTTTAACTACACGTATGCATGTACGTAATTTATGTATATGTAGATACATACATATATGTTTCCACCATAATTCATATATTTGTGCATATTCCCACATTCCTTCCAACCGAAAAGCATTTGCTTGCATTACTTACATATACATATGTACATATGTATGTATGTATGCTGTATATATAACAAAATGGATACCCAAAACAAACGCGAACAATATCTCCCATACAACGTCGTTGAAAACTTTTCGCGATAAGTTTATCGCGATAAGCTGTTGTGAGTGATCGCGAATGGATTATTTGCATCGTTTTTCTCATTTATGAGAGGCCGAAATCGGCATGCTCGTAATTCTCATATTCGAGTGAGAGGAAATTTCTTTGCTTTTTTCGATCGCGAATGAAAAGCAGCGGACATTTTTTTTGTCGATCGCATTCCGAATGTGAGAGATGATAAATTTGTTTGCATTTTTTACTCGCGATAAAAGAATGCAATAATTGATTCGGAATATTATCGATCGAGATAAATCTCATAAATGAATGAAAACGAATAATCATAAATGAGAATTTCTGAACCCTGTGTACATATGTACAGAACCAAAGGGAACATTTCCCAGCGAAAAAAGGCGACTAATCCGGGATGACTCCGGGAGCAATCGCAAAGGAACATGCGACTAATACCACTTTTGATCTCTTTATATGGAATGAACTGTTCGCTTTTGTTCGAGCATGTCCTATGAAAATACTAATTGTTCCCCTTTATATCCGAAAGGGTATAAAATGCGACTAGTCACTTTTAAAAAATAAAAATAACAAGTAAGAAAGTCTAAGTTCGGGCGGAGCCGAACATTAAATACCCGGCGCAAGTATTTAATATATGACTTTCACCTTTCCGAAAGCTACCGCTACATGGTAAGCCGGGGCGTATCGATATTGAGTACATTAGAGTCGTTAAATTTCGAAATTTTAAAGTTTCAAGCAGTTCTGAAATTTACCCTAATATGAAAAGCGGCCACAATTTTAGTACTATTTCAATAATTTTCAACGTTTTGCTTTTATGTGGCAAGCACAATAACCATACCTAGTTTGGTACAATTTGGTGAAACGGTTACCGAGATACATATATGTGATCATAAGTGGGCGGCGCCACGCCCATTTTCCAAAATTTTATCACAAACGTATTTCTTGGTTAAGAATTGTTGCAAGCATCATTCTTGAATAAATTAGCTTTAATATTTACTGATTTATCGAAGATTTTGTATTTCTCTAAATTATCGTTATATGGGATGTGTGCGTGGTTATTGTCCGATTTTAAAAAATTTCGGCCATTTGGTATGCTGTGCGAAGGCCAACAACTGTGCCATGTTTGGAAGAAATTGGTGCGGCGGATATCAACATATACACATGTAAACATCAGTGGGCGTGGCTATGCCCATTTTCAAAAATTTATAATATTCTTATTTTTCGTCTGAAAGTTATTGTAAATATCAGTTTTGAGTTAATTATCTTCAGTAGTTACTAAAATATCGCAGTTTTTGCATTTCTGGAAATTACCNGGCGGATATCAACATATACACATGTAAACATCAGTGGGCGTGGCTATGCCCATTTTCAAAAATTTATAATATTCTTATTTTTCGTCTGAAAGTTATTGTAAATATCAGTTTTGAGTTAATTATCTTCAGTAGTTACTAAAATATCGCAGTTTTTGCATTTCTGGAAATTACCATTGTATGGGAAGTGGGCGTGGTTACAGTCCGATTTCGCCCATTTTCAATACCAACCTACCTTGGATAAATGGAAACGTACATCCCAAATTTCGTTGAGATATCTAAATTTTTGCTCGAGTTATAGTGTACACGGACGGACAGACGGACAGACGGACGGAGAGAGAGATATGGCTTAATCGAATTCTCTATTCATTCTGAGCATTTATGTATACATTTGTCTATATCTATCTCGATTCGTTTTGGCTGTTACAAACAACCGTTATGAGAACAAAATTAATATACCCTTGTGAACAAGTGCGCTCGGGTATAAAACTTTGCGCCAGCTGAGATTCGAACCGGGGTGCTCAGTTTTGTTAGGCGAATACTCTCTCTGTGTGCCAACGCCGCACATGAAATTTCGTTGACTAAGTGCGTACATATCATTAAATCGTTAATAGTACCCGTTAGAGATGAGTCGGGAACTAATTGATCTCCAATTATACCCTTATGGGATGAGTCGAGACTAATTGATCTCCAATGGTACCCGTATGAGACTAGTTGCGACTAATTAATGCCCAATTGTACCCGATTGAGAGTAATCTCGGAATACTCTCTTTAGAATTAGTCGCACAATTATAAGACGTAGCTGTTGCCCAACCGTTGGCTATTTGTCTCAGAAACGCACAGTTGAGTAGTTACGCTCAGCCCAACAGTTGGCAACTTTCCGCCATTTTTTCCAGCGGAAAATTTTGACGCTACCTGAACTCAACGTGTTGGGCTTAGCCTAAACAGCTGATCGAAAAGACTTACGCCGCTTATATTAAATTTAACGCCGCTTTGTTAGGTGGAAGTTGCAAACAAATTTATTATATTTTATATTACTGACGTGATAAAGTAACATAAATAATTTATAATAATACTACGTTTCTAAATATATGTTTTTAAGATGTTTGCTATATAATTTTACACTGTTTAATTCATTGTAACATTGGACGTTTTTTTCAACACGGCGGTCGCTCAGCGTTGACTCGGCGCAACTATCTCTATTTGTTGCAATTTCATTTGTTTACATTTATCAGCTGTTCATTTGGCAGCATACTCATCAAGCCGTTTCTAAGACGTAATTGTTGGGTTCAACAGATGCCACCAGTTTCGTAGCAGATGAGCTAAACCTTACGCCTTACGCGACCAATGCTTTGCTTAATGTAAAAATTTGAAAATATTTCGACCCAAATATTTCAAAAATGGTTTAATGAATGTTAAATCTGAAAAGTTTGTGCAAAGTTTGAGATCGAGCACTTTAATTTGATGTATAATTTGTCTCTGTACGACTTGTAAATCGTTGGAAATAAGCGCCTTGTTTCAGAATAATATATAGATCAGCATTCTAATGTATTCAAAAAGTCCGCGTTAGTCTTTCCGGGTTAATCAAGACGCCACACAGTGCTCCAGAGCTCACATCTAGCACGACAAAATTCGTATCTCTTGCGAACCATGGCGGATTATTCTCAAATTAACATAGTAATCTACTTTAGAAGGGGCACATATGCAGCTAAGTCTTGCTTCGATACCTCTACCGGTACCGGAGTTATAGCCTAAACTATGGTCACAAGAAATGGATAAGATTCACTTTTGTAAAATTATAAAAAATATGACAATATCAGTTTCAAATGAAAGGTGATCTGACGTGTTTTAATCCATACATATTTTCGGGTTGCCACCCAGTCAAAAATTTAATGTTATCTTACAATATCCGTTTTAATAATATTTCCGAGAGATTAATTTCTATAAGGGCCAAATTCACAGTGCGTATTTAACTCAAAATCAGTAGNGCCTAAACAGCTGATCGAAAAGACTTACGCCGCTTATATTAAATTTAACGCCGCTTTGTTAGGTGGAAGTTGCAAACAAATTTATTATATTTTATATTACTGACGTGATAAAGTAACATAAATAATTTATAATAATACTACGTTTCTAAATATATGTTTTTAAGATGTTTGCTATATAATTTTACACTGTTTAATTCATTGTAACATTGGACGTTTTTTTCAACACGGCGGTCGCTCAGCGTTGACTCGGCGCAACTATCTCTATTTGTTGCAATTTCATTTGTTTACATTTATCAGCTGTTCATTTGGCAGCATACTCATCAAGCCGTTTCTAAGACGTAATTGTTGGGTTCAACAGATGCCACCAGTTTCGTAGCAGATGAGCTAAACCTTACGCCTTACGCGACCAATGCTTTGCTTAATGTAAAAATTTGAAAATATTTCGACCCAAATATTTCAAAAATGGTTTAATGAATGTTAAATCTGAAAAGTTTGTGCAAAGTTTGAGATCGAGCACTTTAATTTGATGTATAATTTGTCTCTGTACGACTTGTAAATCGTTGGAAATAAGCGCCTTGTTTCAGAATAATATATAGATCAGCATTCTAATGTATTCAAAAAGTCCGCGTTAGTCTTTCCGGGTTAATCAAGACGCCACACAGTGCTCCAGAGCTCACATCTAGCACGACAAAATTCGTATCTCTTGCGAACCATGGCGGATTATTCTCAAATTAACATAGTAATCTACTTTAGAAGGGGCACATATGCAGCTAAGTCTTGCTTCGATACCTCTACCGGTACCGGAGTTATAGCCTAAACTATGGTCACAAGAAATGGATAAGATTTACTTTTGTAAAATTATAAAAAATATGACAATATCAGTTTCAAATGAAAGGTAATCTGACGTGTTTTAATCCATACATATTTTCGGGTTGCCACCCAGTCAAAAATTTAATGTTATCTTACAATATCCGTTTTAATAATATTTCCGAGAGATTAATTTCTATAAGGGCCAAATTCACAGTGCGTATTTAACTCAAAATCAGTAGGTAACTACATATTTTTGTACTGAATTTGGACCTAAATTAATGTATTTTTATGTATTGTTAACCATACATGAACTTCCAAGTATTATGTACATTTTTACGTTTTTCCCACGCCCACATAAAAACAGTAAAGTTTGTTTTCCATAATATTGTTTTTATTTCGTGGAAACTCTGTTCTCTTTTCAAAAAAGATATTTTTAATTTTTAAACATATAGCAACCTATTTTCTACATTTAAGTTTATAGTTTAGTATGAAAATAAGTGTCCCCAACTTCCTATATTTTTATGGATCGAAGACTTTAAAAACCACAACCTTAAATTCTGTTGGGCTACTAAGAGAGTAGCTCAAGCAGAAAAATAAAAGTTCTTTATATTAATAAGGGAACATAGAAGTAAAAACAGTTCAGGGGACTATTTTATAATACAATGAAATCTGAAGTTCATAAGAAAAATGTACATAGTTTAAGAAAAAACCTGGAGTCAGTAGCGATACTAGTTTGTCCTAACAATTTCATTAAGTAATTCAGCGTGTGGCGCTTTAAGCAGATTCATGGCATCTGGCTCCAGTTTTTTCTTTTTACTAAATTTTCTTTGTAAACTTAATTCAGATATTATAGGATCTGATGATAGCAAAGATAGTTTAAAATATCGACATTAATATGCTTTGCACTATCTTTAATACTTGAGTGTTCTCTTATGAATTTAAAATCCTTATTTTTTTCTTCTTGTGCTTCCTCTCCTAGCTGACCAATAAGTAGAATTGCATGTTTTATAACCTCTGATCCGTGGATAAGAACTTTGTATAAAAAAATATATAATATACAGTGCCGAACAGAAGTATTGGCACAGTGAATTCGCAATATATGCAAAGTTATTTGCTCTAATTTATCTTCGATAATTTTTTATAAAAATATTGTTCATTCTACACCAGAAAACATAATAGTAATATCTCTAAACTTTGTGCAAAACTCAGGAGAATTCATTAAATTTGCACACTAATTTGCACCTTTTTATTCAGATTTCTTAGAAAAACTCTAAGTATGCAGTATTATTGCCCAATCAAATATAGTATAACAAAGTGCAAGTTCGAAGTCGCTAGAAAATCGCATTGATTCTTCCATACAAAGTAATTCGACAATTATTTTTTGTATGGAGAAAATGAGCAACACCTTCCACTAAAAAAATTGCCAAAAATTAATGCGATTTTCTAGCAACTTTAAAATTGCACTTTGTTATACTAAATTTGAATGGGCTATAAAACTGCATACTTAGTTGCAAATTAGTGTGCAAATTTAATGAATTTTCCTGAGTTTTGCACAAAGTTTAGAGTTTTTATTATTACGATTTCTGGCGTAGAATGAACTATATTTAAATAAAATTAGAATAAAAACCTTTACATATATGGCGAAAAATTCACTGTGCCAATACTTTTGTTCGTCACTGTATATATAATATACATAATATATACAGGGTGTCCCAGAAGTAACGTGCAAAACTTTAGCGGAAGGTAGGTGGGGGGTGAGCTCACTGATAAACAAAAAATTTTCAGGTAAAAGTGTCACCGTTTTTGAAA
>NW_016158175.1:146883-150222 GCF_001687245.7 Rhagoletis zephyria
TTTAACAATTATATTCTAAAAATTTATATTGAGCTCGAGGCCGTTTTTTAAGTGAAGATTTATTGTGGAAAAGCAACAATAATTTGAAAAAATGGTAGAGTGATAGCTATTTCGGAAATCACCACATTTCCTCATCAGACTTCTTTCAGTAGGATTCGAACCGACGATCACCCTGACTCAGCCAGTTGCCTATGCACCGTGCTAAGTACGCCTTGTAAATTATCGTTTGCTTATTTCCACTATTTTCATTTTTGTTATGCCAACACAATCAAGCGCAGCTATTCCGCTGCAATTCACTTGATCATGTGGTTGTTGGTTTTGTTGGTTTGTGCTAATAATTCTATTTTTAGAATGCTTAACTTTTAGGTGTGCTCGTCCTTAAGTTATTTGTTTTTTGTTATTTTTTGGCCTTTTAACAATTATATTCAACAATTTTATAATGAGCTCGAGGCCATTTTTTAAATGAAAATTTATTGTGGAAAAGCAACAATAATTTGAAAAAATGGTAGAAGTGATAGCTATTTCGGAAATCACCACATTTCCTCATCAGACTTCTTTCAGTAGGATTCGAACCGACGATCCCACTGACTCAGCCAGTTGCCTATGCACCGTGCTAAGTACGCCTTGTAAATTATCGTTTGCTTTTTTCCACTATTTTCATTTTTGTTATGCCAACACAATCAAGCGCAGCTATTCCGCTGCAATTCACTTGATCATGTGGTTGTTGGTATTGTTGGTTTTTGCTAATAATTCTATTTTTATGTTATGTTTTTTTAATAAATAAAATCTTTCCTTTTAAACGAAATGTAACTTATAGTAAATTATCTTTAATTCCCCTTTTCGCTTGTAAACGTAATATAGAAAAACAAATAAATGCAAATAAGGGTAGCTGAAAGTAAATGAGATTATAAACTCCAAGCAATGCACGTTCGATCAAAGGACTTCATTTTATCGAAAATTTTTTTAAATAATTTTCTTACTTTGGTAACGTCATATGTTAAAAGTACCCATTATTTCAGGATAATTTTCTTGTTTTCTAATGACTCACATATTTTACTATAAATATGAGTGATGGTTTATTGTTTTTGCTTATGTCAGGAATTTGATTTAAGTCGCACTAAAATTGAGTTCTGAAGCATAGTGCGCCAGTACGAAATTCTATATTTACTTTTCTATTGAATGCTAATTAACTATGTATGTACATATGTAGCTCTCTTCTGGACGCTACCTATGTACTTGTCAAGCTCATTTGCATCAAACATTTTAAAACTAAACATTTCGTATTCAAGTTTTATTACAAGCTTTTATTATTTTTAAGTTTCAGCTGTGCGTAATCACATCATTCAATAAATTTTTAACCAACTTACCGATAAACTAAAGTCTTGAGACTTATTTATGGTCACATTTGGTTCATATTTGGAACGTATGTACATATGTATATTTTAAATGGAAAGAAATAACTTCACAAAAATTTTGCCCCTTAGGTGGCATAAGAGCAGAGATGTTTGCAAAATCCCTTTTTATGGTCCGGTTTGTTTCAAATTTAGAACGCATATTACTTAAATGGAAATAAATAACTTCACAAAAAATTTAGCATTAGAAGGTACGGGGCCGATTTTACTTTTTCTATTAACAAGTGACAAAAGCTTGTCTTAAATCTTTTTGAATAACTTTTTTTTTAAATTAATTTAGGAAACAATATTTATTTCTGTGTACATTTGACAAAACGACTAGGGTAACGATATCAAACCGATAGTATCGATGTAGTACTCATTTAAAGTATCGCTGTATTTATATCGGGATTAAAAGACTCGATATTTCAAATATCAATACCGAAAAATTAAATCTGAATATTGGTTTCGTTTTCTATAAATAATGAACACTTTGCGCAATAAGTGTTTGCTTATGTAGAGGTTAGTGTGTTAATTGCCATCACCGAAGGCGCGGGTTGAAATCACTCCGCCTACCTTCTCTTTAAAGGCCAAAATATATCCATATTGATTTACATATAAATTCTGAAGTATAGATATATGGGCGTTTCCAGCGGAAGGTCTGCCACAAAAAAAGTAATCTATTATTTATGGGCGAATTACGCTGCTTTTTATAATATATATTGCCTAAGTAAGCAGAAACATTTTTGCCAAAAAGAGTCTCGCTAGTTGAAGCCAGGGTCGAGATATTTTGGAAAGCAGTATTGGTGATCTGTTTTTTTTTTCAAATTCGCCATATTTAGTTGAAACATAGTGCGCTAAAGTCAAAATACGCAAGTAAAGGAGTATAAGTTCGGGCTAAACCGAACTGTTTAGGGAAAATTTTAGTTTGGCATACCCCGCGTACAAAAAAAAGGTGGCTATGGGGGGGGTAGGGGGAGTTCTCCTGATTGCAAATATATACACTTTTAGCCGCAGGAGGCTTATAGTTTTTAAGTTATTTGTTGTAAAAGTTTGTAAATTGAACTAACCTCTCGGCGCTATTTCACACAATAAACACTACATTTATGTACACACTTCGGCAAAATAGTTGCATTAAAACCCCGCACAATGAAATGTAAACATATTTTTTACATTTATGATGTATCTTTAGTAAATTAAGTAAGTTTTTATAATTATCACGCACTTATATATGTATACGCACATTGTGAATACAGAACTGTTGATTCAACCATGGTTTCACACTGACATTAGAAGAGTGCTGCCACATCTAGCGATTTTTGATTACAAATTTTCATTATTTATCGAAGTATTGATTTTTATGGGAAAAGCACCGCAGGCGAAAATTTTTAATAAAAAATCGCGCGATTTTTTAATAAAAATTTTCATTATTCATCGAAGTATTGATTTTTATGGAAAAAGCGCCGCTGCCGAAATTTTTTAATAAAAAATCGCGCTATTTTTTATTAAAAATTTTCATTATTTATCGACGTATTGATTTTGAAGGAAAAAGCGCCGCAGGCGAAAATTTTTAATAAAAAATCGCGCGATTTTTTATTAAAAATTTTCATTATTTATGAAACTATCGATGTATGTTTTCTACATTAGTGTACTTTGAACTACTATAACACCAGTAAATATTATTTCCACCCGAAAAAAATTATACCGTTATGATCAGGAGTAAGACCCCTGTCGATCCTAATATTATTATTTTTAATAAGAGCAATGTATGTACGTATTGTACACTTATACTCCCTAATTATACGCACTCATTTGTGGTGTATTTTTTTAACGTATGGTAGCATACATTTTGTGTTACTGTCAGCCATTGTTATTTCTGCTTGTTTGTGAAATGTGCAAACGTTTGTGAAGACATTTATAAACGCGTTTTACTTAATTAATTAATTAA
>NW_016158175.1:156134-157095 GCF_001687245.7 Rhagoletis zephyria
AAAAAAAATTTAGAAAAAAGGTTTTTTCTTAACAGCGGTTGCCCCTCGGCAGGCAATGGCAAACCCCCGAGTGTATTTTTGCCATGAAAGAGAGCTTCTCATAAAAATACAGTCGCCCCTTGTATGACAGCATCAAGGCGCACGCCAAAAATCGGAGGAGAAGCTCGGCCAAAAACTAACATATGTGTAAGCGCCAATCTATTATTGTTATTTTATATGAATGTTACTTCTTAACAAATGAAATATGTATATGTTTTGAATTCGTTGGAAATTTTGTGGGATCAATTTTTAAGATGTGGGTAATTGAGGGTTTTTTTCCCGATTTTCGTGGGATTTTTAACAGAGAATATATGGCATCAGTGAGTGAAGCAAGTACGTAGTATTTATTCGTTGACATACCCTGCAGTGAAACGGCAAACCAGTTAGAAAAAATACTAGTTCATTAACTAGTATGTGCCTACCAGTTCGTCAATTTCGGGGAACTTAGGCGATCAGCGACATCTGCCTTTGAATTGCCATAGCCAAAAATAAAACGCAATTAATTGCTTTTCTTACAAATGTCGGCTGTGGCGTCACGTGAAGACTACTGGTTCTGGTTCTGAAATCGCAGGTTCGAGGCCGCTTGGAGGTGGTTAAGATTTTTAAAGTTAAATAAATGTAAATAAAAATAATTTATTCAATTTATAAATAAATAGCAAATTTGAAAATCTAATTGCATTGCAAAAAAAACTTTAGGAAGAAATNAAAAATAAAAAAATAAATAAAATAAAAAAAATTTTCCGTGCGCCAGGATTTGAACCTGGGACCTCAGGCTTACCACGCGAGTGCTTTGCTCTGTCGGCCATTGTGACTGCTGGACCGTCGCACAGTGGGCCGCCTCATACAAGTTAGCCGGAGAAAAATATTTTATCGCTTCCCTGCAGCGGGTTCGGAGACAATTGTCGCTTTCGTACTAGTTACA
>NW_016158176.1:0-12882 GCF_001687245.7 Rhagoletis zephyria
CTTAGCAACTTTTCAGCCAGCGATATGTTAAATATAAATATGGAAACATTTAATCATTTTTATTAAACTTTGAATAACTTATATTATATATATTATTTTTAATTACGTAAAAAAAATTGTGTACATAAAAGTGTGCAGCAGTTTGTTTGAATTGATTTAGAACGGGAACATACCTTTTTGTCAAAAGCCTACGAAACGCTTTCAAATAAAACATTTGCCTATTTGAAACTTTGAGGCGCTTAAAGCAAGTGAAGCAAAGCTGCCATTTGGCCAGCCTTCATACATTTTAGTATATTCCAAATAACTTTTGACAGTTCTCAAAGCGAGGCAANTAAGCCTGCATTGGGCCAATACCTTAAGCAAGGCGAGCAAAGCAAGCCTGCATTGGGCCAGCGCCTTAAGCCTTTTTTGTTGTGACAAACTGAGTTTTGTTGCTAGAAAGGATCCTTTTTGTAGGTAATTCACATAGAACCAAAGCAGGATTAACGCGCCAACCGCCTACAAATGGCGCAATAAAAACAGAGCTACCACAATTCTCTCTTTAGTAATTTTTTAGAAAAATCACACGAGTATTGTTGCTTCTAAAGATATTTAAAGTTTGGCAACACATAAACTAAAGTGTTAAAGAGCTGGCAAATTTGGATGAGAAGCAAGGCTGAAAAAATAGTTCATTTTTAGTTCATTCTAAATTTCGAACTAGGTCGTTCACTCTTCTTGATGAACTAGTTCAATGAACGAACTAGTTCGTGAACTACCCAACTCTACAATAGAGGTTTGTTGTACAAAAACACATAAACAGATGTTCACAAAAGTTGATATACAACTGTTTGTCGATTTGAATAGTTAACTTTTTACTGCGCATGTTTATTCTACGAGGAGGAAGCATCGAAAGCCTAACCCCGTCAGTGTGAGACTTTAACCCAAACCGTCATTTACCGTTCCCTTCCCGGCACCACCGTCAAGGATTTCATCGGTATTATAACACTGTGTGACTGCTAAAGTTATAGATCTATTGAAGCACAAAAAATATGCATACTTAGAATTTTGAATACCCCCTCAAATCTGGACTTAAGGTCTAAAAACAAGCTTTTCATAGGTTGAGCGTAACTTAATTTCTGTTTATCCTATGAAAAATTTTTACAGTGCGTGCATGGTAACCGCAACCCTCAATACGTGCAATTCCTTGATTAATCCAAGTCTCTCAAAGCAACTTCAAAACAATTTAACCTCAATACCTACAATATTCNCAAATGGCGCAATAAAAACAGAGCTACCACAATTCTCTCTTTAGTAATTTTTTAGAAAACTCACACGAGTATTGTTGCTTCTAAAGATATTTAAAGTTTGGCAACACATAAACTAAAGTGTTAAAGAGCTGGCAAATTTGGATGAGAAGCAAGGCTGAAAAAATAGTTCATTTTTAGTTCATTCTAAATTTCGAACTAGGTCGTTCACTCTTCTTGATGAACTAGTTCAATGAACGAACTAGTTCGTGAACTACCCAACTCTACAATAGAGGTTTGTTGTACAAAAACACATAAACAGATGTTCACAAAAG
Organism: Rhagoletis zephyria; assembly: GCF_001687245.7. Taxonomy (NCBI): domain Eukaryota; kingdom Metazoa; phylum Arthropoda; class Insecta; order Diptera; family Tephritidae; genus Rhagoletis; species Rhagoletis zephyria. The sequence continues at coordinate 1,559 of NW_016158176.1, forward strand.
TTGATATACAACTGTTTGTCGATTTGAATAGTTAACTTTTTACTGCGCATGTTTATTCTACGAGGAGGAAGCATCGAAAGCCTAACCCCGTCAGTGTGAGACTTTAACCCAAACCGTCATTTACCGTTCCCTTCCCGGCACCACCGTCAAGGATTTCATCGGTATTATAACACTGTGTGACTGCTAAAGTTATAGATCTATTGAAGCACAAAAAATATGCATACTTAGAATTTTGAATACCCCCTCAAATCTGGACTTAAGGTCTAAAAACAAGCTTTTCATAGGTTGAGCGTAACTTAATTTCTGTTTATCCTATGAAAAATTTTTACAGTGCGTGCATGGTAACCGCAACCCTCAATACGTGCAATTCCTTGATTAATCCAAGTCTCTCAAAGCAACTTCAAAACAATTTAACCTCAATACCTACAATATTCTTTGTGTGTGCATGCCATACACACAAAATTTGAATTGTTTGCCTTCCTTTGACTTACCAGTATTCTGGAAAAACTAAAAAGTGGCGTTTCCGTTAAAGTGATGTGTGGTGAAAGACATACATTGCTGATGGGTCTAGACCATTCCTGGCTTGAGCAAATACATCTGGGATACACAAAGTTTTTCTTCTTATTATTTGGCGCTATAACCGCCTACGTGATTTTGGCCGAGTCCAAAACAGTACGCAAGCCGATTCTCTTCTGTGCAAACTGACGCCTATTTGGAAATGCCAAGTGAAGCCAAGTCCTTATCCACTTGGTCCTTCCATCGCAGTGGGCCTTCCTCTTCACCATCGCGACCCGTTTTGAATGCTTTTAGAACAGACGCAACCCTTATTTGTAACAGACGTAACCCTTATTTGTAACAATAATGTCGATGTCGTCGGCGTACGCCAGAAATTGTACGCTATTTTAAAGTTTTTTGCCTAAGAAGTTCAGTTCTGCGACTCTTATTATCTTCTCCAACGTCAGATTAAAGAAACCACATGAAAAAAAGTCACCTTGTCTGAAACCTCGACTGGTATCAAACGGCTCGGATTACTCCTCCTCTATTCTGATCTGAAGCCACGCTAGTAAGGCGCAATCAGTTCATTGACGGAGGGCTTCAGTCTTTCACACCACACGCTCAATAAAATAGTTGGCACGCATGGCAGGGTCCCCTTTCTTGTGGATTGGGCAGAGCGCACTTGAATTCCAGTCGTCGGGCATGTACCTTATTAGCTCCTTGCCATCGTAATTGAATAGCTCGGCTGACAGGCCGTCAGCTCTAGCAGCTTTGTCTCTTTTCATCAGCATAATCGCTATTCGTACCTCGTCATAGTCAGGCGCTGGGATATCGACTCCATCGTCATCGACCGCGGGCTCGGGTTCGTCTTCTCCACCTCCGTCAGTGTTGCTGCCATTCAAAATGGACGAAAAGTGCTCCCTCCATAATTGGAGTACGTTCCGGACATCGGGCACCACATCGCTCAACACTCTACTAAAAATTTCGGGTGTTTATTTCGACCACTCTCTTCATATTGTGCCAAATACGTCTAGCTTCCTTCTTCAGTCCCTATAACGGTTCCACATGACTCGCGTTGCGCCCGATCGCAGCGCGGCCCTGTGGGCGGCACCTTTTTTATCTGCGCTTCTTGGCACTCCTTCTCGTACCACTAATAAGCGGGAAATGTGATTCCACTTCTCGCGTATGCCGCTCTGCTCAGTGCTCTCTCACAGCGGGTTTGAGAGTCGAGCTAGCATTTCCTGGTATTATTTTTTAATATATAGGCAACAATTTGGAAGCCGCATTTCATACTGCATATCTCTGAAAGTGTTCATGGTACAGTACTGGAACTTCGTATGGAGTAAAAGTAAAAGTAAACAAAGCCGAATGGGAGGATAAAATAAACTCTAAAATAATAAATTTTGTCAATAACAATTTTTTCGACGGGAAATGTGGTTTTATTGTGTTAAATTGCAAAATATATGATTTATAAAAAGAATTAATAGCAAAAATTTTTAAAAACGGCGATTTTTGTGAAAGTATTAGCAAATTCCAGTTCATCTAAAGTTTCTAAGACGTTGTTTACTTTTACTTGAGAATTGTCAAAATCGGCAAATCCCTACTAGCGGTTTCAGGAACGTGCCACATTTGTTCGCTGCATCGTGATGTGATAAAAAGAAAAGCTGGCAGCACTCCGTAAGGTTGCAGAAATCTCTCAAAATATGTTGGAAAAGTATCTTGATAAGAAAGGAACGGCTTTACACTGTCAAAGAAAAAAAACGCATTTCAATCTTGCACTTTATTATACTAAAATTATTATTTTTTTTTTAGATTCTAATTAAAATGTTTGCACTTTAACTGAAACCTTGCAGAATTTTTTTAATTTTTGTACAACGTTTGATACAAAACCTGACATCTACCACATTTTTTTTTGAAATCTACCACTTTTTTCCAGATTTTACTACACAGAATTTTGTTTAAGTCCGATCACTGCGCTGGAGTTGAGTTATTACTAAAAATCTTTTTTATGATCCGATTTCGCGGATATTTAAAACATGTATTGGAGACGTTAAAGGCAGTCCAATTATAAAAAAGAGCTGCCAGGTGGTGCTGAGGTCGAGGTATTACTAAAAATCGACAAGTAAGAAAAGGTGCCGTGAACGTCAGACTAAATCCACCTATTGAACCATTGAGTATATTGAACTCTCGTGTGTTACGATTGGCCCAACGGATGTGATTTGCCAACATTATGATGCGTCAAAGCTTCATTCGGAGACACCAGGGTTGAGTTGTGCAGTGGTAAATCTCAAATCACCACCTGCCCAAATACATACCTTAAAATCCAGTTTCATGAAAGCAATTTCATGAAAATTTATTTTTTTACTTGCATTTAATTTGGAACCTGACAGATTTAAGCGTCTATTCTTTATTCAAGGTATATGAGGATTAACTTTTCTAAATAACTTTATGTTTCTTTCTTGCTTCACGAGGTTCAGCCGTTCAAAAAAGAGTGAAGTTGGTTGTCTTTCGCCAATATCAACTTCACACTTTTCTACAGTACAGGGTTGCTTTATTTGGTACTGTTTACAACTCGGCCCACCTGACTATGACCAACCTCGGTCATCAAACTTTATATTACATTTATGTTTAGACTGTCTTAGGTACTAATATTTACATGCTGTACGTTACAGTGTTCAATGTATAATTACTATACTGTACAATTCATCTTAAATTCTAACGCTTAACTGCTACGTATTATGTTACAGTGTAAGTTTATAGCCTATTATTATCCGTTCGACTCATCAGCAGAAGCGACCTTTTCAACGTTTTTATCGACCCACTTTCGCATTCTATTCGCTTCAATAACGCCATTATACGGCAGCTGAGTTAGCTGGCAATTGTCCATTATGGCATACCTGTCATTTCCTAAAACCTTAAACACTACATAGGGTCCTTTGTATTTAGGGACGAATTTTCTGTTTGTTCCCACTACTGTATCTACATTTCGTATAACAACAAAGTCACCTACTTTATATCCTTCGCCTTCACACTATTCTTCAGGAAATGACTTAAATTGTATTCTTGCTTCTTTTCAATAGCTTCGTTTTGATTTACTTTATCCTCTATGTACTCAGTAAACTCATCTATTATCTCGCCTCTCTGCTCGACCCCAAATAGGAGTTTGCTTGGGGAACTTCCCGTAGTACTGTGAATTGAATTGTTAATGGCATATTCCACTTGAAGAAGTTTACTTGACCAATCCGCATGATTGATTGGCTCGGTAAGCTTTCCCAACATTGTCTTTAAGACCCTATTTACACGTTCTACTTGTCCATTAGCTTGTGGGGAAGCAACTGCCGATTTTACATGAATTATATTTCTTTTTATCAAAAAGTTCTCGAATTCTAGTGACGTAAAACAAGTCCCTCTATCGCTTATAATTCTCCTCGGTCTACTATAGTAGCTAAAGTATTTATCTAATGCTGCATTAACCTCCCGAGTGCTTGTAGAATTAGTGGGATAAAGTTTTACGAACTTCGATTACGACCAATATATGTTTACGCTTAGACTGTATTGTCGGCAGCGGACCAAAATGGTCAATATGGATTGTATCAAACGGTATATTATAGAAATTCCTTTCATTTGCCCGAACTGGCATTGCATACATGATGCATTTCAGACAGTTTTGAACTCAACTTTCAGCTTCATTTTTGGAAACCAATAGTACAAAGAAATTTTCGTCAAAGTTTTGTCAACCGACTGATGTCCTATTTTCTCATGCATTAGTCTTATAATATTATCTTCCATTTCTCTAGGCACATATAACATGGTTTTCCCATCTCGCTTTACTTTATAAACTAGTCCGTCTGATAATCTTAAGTCCTTTACTTCCTCCTTTTCCATACGTTCTTTTAAATCTGTTATCAAATCGTCACGTTCTTGAGCTAATTGTATATGAAACTCGGCTTCATTAATATCTACGTTAGCAATTTGACATCTGCTTAACGCGTCAACATGACCCATTGATGACCCCTTTCTATGTTGAATGATGTAGTTGAAATTTTCTAGTTCCAGAGCCCATCTGGCTATTCGTGCGTTTACCTGCTTTCTTCCCAAAGTCATAGCAAGCGAGTTACAATCCGTAACGATCTTAAATGGAATTCCTTCCAGATATACTCTAAATCTTTTCAGAGCATAAATGATTGCCAATGTTTCGAGCTCGAAACTATGATACCTACTTTCCGCGCTTGACGTTGTTTTCGAAAAGTACGAAATTGGATGAAATTTACCATCGTCCTGACGCTGTAGCAAAACGGCCCCAAAACCGGTCGAACTGGCATCACAATGCAATTCTGTTTCTCTCAATGGATTATAAATTGCTAGCACTGGACTTTCGGTGAGTTTGGTTTTTAATTCTTCAAACGCGGCAATACACTGTTCATCAAAATCAAAAGTCGAATTTTTCTTCAACAACTGTTGTAATGGTTTTACAATCCGTGAGAATGACGGTACGAATCGTCGAAAAAATGAAAATAATCCAATGCAAGAGTGTAACTCTTTTTGGTTTTTAGGAACAGGATAACGTTTAATAGTGCTTATGTGCGAATCGCTTAGCGAGATGCCTTTGGAGCTAACTGAATATCCTAAATACTCAATTTCACTGTAACCGAACTTACATTTAGTAAGATTCAGTTTGAGTCCTCTTTTGGAAAGCTCATCGTCTAACAACAATTTGTGATCATCAAAATCTTGCGAAGCTATAATAATGTCATCCATATAAATTATTATTCGCTTTGAATCAATTAAGTCTCTAAAAATTGTGTTCACAAATCTTTGAAATACAGCCGGAGCATTTTTTAATCCAAACGGCATTTTTACGTATGCGAATTGGCCGTTTGGTGTTACAAAAGCAGTGAGGGGACAGATTCCGGTGACATGCGAACTTGGTGGAATCCGCTTTTTAAATCTAAAACCGTAAATATTCGTTTTCACTCCAAGTATTCTATGCAATCATCTATCAAAGGTAGTGGATAATTATCCCTTACAGTTATTTTATTTAGACCTCGATAATCTATGCACATGCGCATCTTTCCTTTTCTTTTGACTAGTACTACGGCAGAAGCATATGGCGAATTACTGGGCCTAATGATTCCTTCCTTCAGTAATTCGTCAATTTTATTCTGTACTTCGGATTTTTCTGAGTAAGACAGTCGTCGTGGAGTGCAATAAAATGGTATTTCGGTGGTTAGATGAATTTTCATCTCATAATCAAGCGGCTCGATTGCAGTTTCTCTTGGCTCTAGGTAAGATTCCCTAATTATATTGTTCAAGGCTACCAATTGTTCCCTATTCAATTTAGGATTTATATCTGGTTCTAACGCGAAAGATTCTATATTAATGCAAAATATATCATTACTGGCATGCGTTACCAAAGGATCGGAATTGAGTTTTCTATTTTCGTCATATGATTTTAAAAGATCGCATCTGCTGAGGTTCGCAAGTGCGTTTCTTTGGGGTACAAAATAATTCATTTTTTCTCTAATACACATTAGTTCTTCTTTAACATATCTCAGCTTTACTTTTGTTAAGCGAATCCTAAACTTGGACAAAAAATCTCTTCCTAGAACTACTGGCATGAGCATACATTCATTTGACAAAACTAGAAATGTAACTTCTTTTATTTCGTTTTTAAATTTAACAAAACATTTTAATTCATTTTTAATCAATATTCTCTTCCCTCCGACACCAACGTATTTTGATATTTTGGGTTGTTTGTGTCCTTTAATAAATTCTCTCGGAATATCAGATTCCCGTAACAGACTAACGGGACTACCCGTATCAAAAAGAGAAATATACTTATTAAATACCTGCTTCTTACAGTCACTAAACTTAATACTCACAAAATTGTAAGCGCCTACGTCTTCGTCGTCTTCACCGGATTCAACCTCTGCAACTGCCAGGACTTGTTGTCGTTTGTCCGTTTTACGAAGAATTTTCTTCGGATTGGGGCAGGAACGATGCTCATGACCCATCTGCCAACAGCGAAAACAGGAACCGTTTGGTCTGAGCGGGTACGGGCAATTGGGTTTTATATGCCCTGTTTGCGAACAATTGAAACAGTGGGCAACTTCCTTCGTAGTCCTTATTGATTCCTTTGCCGGCCTTTTGATTGTGTCACTCTCGCGACGTAAGTACTTCTGCTGGTATCTGGCCACTAGCATCTTCAACTCTTCAATTGTGCGTGCGCCCATAAGGAGATTTTTGTTAGAGATATTATCTCCTAGGCCTTCAACTATGAAGTCGATGACTTCAGTTTCGGTTATGTCAGATCTTTTGGCGATGGCCTGCATGTTGAGAATGTAGCAGTGGAGTGACTCGGTCTTCTTCTGCCAAAGCCGTTGGTCTAACATCTTGTAAACATCTTGCCGGCTGACGTCTCTGTCAAATTCAGCAGTTAGTTGCTTGCGTAGCTGATCGTACGTGAATGCGGCTGTCATGGACAAAAACATACGTGCAGTGCCGGTAAGAGACCGCCGCAGGCATAAAAATCGGAAACGTTCATCAGCATTAATTCTGTTCATCACTTCTTCAAAATCTCGTAAAAAATATCGCACTGAGTATGCAATGTCATCTCCACTGAACTTTGTTAATGCATGTTCGACATCACAGTAACTGTTTTTGTTGCCAGCATTACACACTGGTGGTGCTGAGCCTTTCTCCAATTCGAAAATACGTTGTTTTAACATCATTATTTCTAGCTACTTATGCAGTGAAGACAATTCCTCGTCAATACTTGCTGTAGCGGGAACAGCAACAGAAGTGGAGTTGTCGATGCTAGCCGTTTTGACTGCAGGAAGGGCGGTAGCATTGGTGGCAGCAACATTACCGGCAACGTCGACAGCATCGGCAACGGCAGTGGCCTTGGCAACAATATCGCCAACGGCAGTGACACTGACAACTGTATCGGAAACGGCAGTGGCACTGGCAACAATATCGGCAACGGCGGTGGCACTGGCAACGGCAGTGGTAGCTCCATTAGCAACGACAGTAGTAGCGGCAATGGCGGTTGTAGTGGCTACGGCAGGGGTGATGGCAGCGGCACCCTCAGCAGAGGCCTCATTGCCAGCGGAATTAATTTTATCGGCAGATGGATAAACATTTTGCTTACCATAATGTGCGGCTCCGGCAGGGGCACCTTCAATCGCCACTTCATCAGCACAGTCCCCCACACTAGCCATGTCGGCGTTTGTATTTGTTTGCTGTGAAAGAAAATCGCACGGAGCACCGCGTATGTTCACTGTGGTGGTTGTCTTTCGCCAATACCAACTTCACACTTTTCTACAGTACAGGGTTGCTTTATTTGGTACTGTTTACACAGGATAAAAATTTTTCACTCAAATTGTTTTCATGAAAGAGGTATTTCATCTGAAATAAGTCCACATTAAGGCGGGTCAATTTGTTCTTAGAAAATATAACCGACTTTGTTTCGCCGACAGAAGTATTCTCCTGTCAATTCTGAACAAAAAAGTCCATGGAAGCATAGCTCTAAAATAGATTTCGAGCCTCCTTATTTTTAATTTTAGTCAATAATAAATTGAATTTTGATGTTAATTTTTCTCTCTAGCATAGCATGCAAAATTTAATCAATTGGACTATTTTTAAAGGAAAAACTTCGATGTTCCCTACCTTTCGATTAAAAATTGTCGCAATTATTTTTTTCCAAGCTATTAAACAAACATACCACCATTTGGCAATAAAAAAAAAACTATAGCCGTAGAGTGTTCCGGCAAGAATTCTAAATCATACAATGCTGTGATTGATACTTTGCCTTCACAGGATACTTTATCGTTCGGTCTATCAAATGATTTATTAGATATTGCGTTACCGACGTACCGTTATATATTAAAGTATTATTTCTTTCAGAGTGGTCGTGCTAAAAATATTAAGAAAATGTCTTCTTATGAAAGTTTTACGCCTCATGTGGTGGGCAAAGTCGTTGCCGTTTGGGCTAAATTTAATATTCCAATTATACTTCGAACTAGTGTTATTAAAAAGTAAAACAATTTTATTGATGTTTACTAAAAAGAAAATATAAAACGAACAGCTGGAAAAAATTGGAAGACATTCGCACATAGCAAGAAAAAGTATTATACATTGGCAAATGTCAATGTGATTTACTAACAAAAGAATGAAGTTGTCAATTGATTCCAAAAAAAATTGCGAGAATTCATGCGTGACCAACACAATGAGAGAAAACTGACCATACCAGAACATATAGAAGATGACTCTCAGCCCACATTTATAACAAGAGCACTTTCAATTTCCGATACAACATACGATCTAGATCCGATGGAATCTGCGGCAATGTGATGTAAGTGATCATGCAATGGACGAAGTGCAACTACTGTCCAAGAAGCGTGGTTGTTACACTCAGAGATACGACGCTTTGGAGTAGCAGCTTGTTTGGCAACCAGTCTTTTCTCAGATATTGGATTCAAAGACCAGCATGGAGATCCTGTCGTCATGGCCAAATGCAAAGTTGCTAGAGATAAAATTAAATGTAGGGACGATGTATTACGGAAACGATATGATTCTTCTGCTCTGTAGTACGATTGTGCGATTCAGTAACTGTGCTGCCGCTGTGCTGGGCACAAATCCGTTGCATATGCCAAGGCGCTCGTGTGTGCACAAAGTTGACAAGCATTTTATATGGAAGAAAATGCGCAACACCCTCCACAAAAAAAATTCTAAAAAATCAACGGTAACTTCTACCGACTTGAAACTTGCGCTTTATCAGACTAAAAGTGAATGGGCTATAAAACTGCATACCCGAAAATCTTATAAAAATTCTGAATAAAAAGTTCAAAATATTTGTGAACATTTTTTTTAAGTTTGATTTATTTTTGGGAATTTTGTGCAAGCTTTGAAACTTTTATTTATGTGATTTCTGTTGTTATATAGAAGATGGAACTATTAAAAATAAAATTATTAAAAGTAAATAAATACACATATGTAGCAAACAACATAATTTTGAAATTTTCTGCCATATTTTACTCGCAGCTGCAAATAAAAAGTTTACAAAAAACATTCAACACGAAAAACATTGGTAATATTTGAAAAGAATCACTGTATGCACATTTTGTACATATGTATTTATTTTCAAGACTGATTTTATTATGCTAGTGCAATGATGATTAATAAAGAAATATTTTAATGTGGACATACATATGTATATGATATTTATACTTATAACAAACGATGTACACGTATTAAATTGAAAACTTTAATTATTCAATTCCTTTAAATGCAAGGCATGAATGCACGAACTGAATGTTCCTGTAAGATTAAAAAAACAGACTTATCTCATTTTAACTTCCAGTTTTCTATATTTGTTTTACGTCCTTTTGGAAAATTATAACCGGAACGGAACCGGAAAATTATAACAAACTATTTTTTTGCAATTTAGTTTATATTACTTGTTTTTAATAGTGTATTCTGCAATACTTAAACAAAATTCAACAAGCTTTCGTAAAACTTCAAGTTTTTAATAAGAATAATAAAAAAATTACTCAACTGGCACGTTGGCACCACAGTTGAAACAATGTGAAAATTTGCATGTTGTAACTGATTTCGAACGGTTCCATTACAAGATATGCCACCGCCTTTAACAGAAGAAAAGGGACGAGAATTGTCTACCGATGTCAAATATTTATACAAAATGGCGAATGCTATATATAATGGATTTTGCTCGAATGATCTAGCAAATATCAAGCCTGGAAATATAGCTAATTCTCGCTGGATTACAAAAGCCAGTAGGATTTTACGTCTGTATGTAACTGCCAAAAATCCGTCGCCAAATTTGAAATTGTTATCTATGTATGTTATGAAAGTATAGGCGCCAATGTACTTTAACATAAAGTACTACAATTCAATAATTTATGGTAGTGCTGTGCTGTTATCTAAATTCATACGTTGGACTCGATTTTTGAATGATAATGTTCTCGAAATTATAAATTCTGTTATACAAAATAACGCATTTTATACACATAACGAAAACAGACTGTTAAGTATGTTATTCGATGATAGAAAAGCAATTCGCGACCTTTCAATAAAAATAAAATAAAACTTTTTAATATACAACGCTTTTATAAATGGACTAAAAAGTAGAAAATAATATTTCTCAGTCCCAAAGAATTTGTTTTGATAATTTTTTATTTTGAAATTTTAGCAAAAGTCATTATAAACAATTAATGATATTGAAAACGAAAAATGTGGAGCGCATGCAGTGCAAAGCATTCGATTTCATTGACAATAGTCAAACTACATAACATTCAACAGCGAAAGTAAAAATTTGAGATCGATTTTAAACGGTCGTTATTCATATGCCCACATACATACATATGTTACTTTTCATATCAATTCAAGTGTATTACATGCGCCCCACGCTTTTCATTTTCAATGTCATTAATTGTTTATAATGACTTTTGAAATTTCAAAATCAAAAGTTATCATAACCAATTCTGTGGGACTGAGAAATATTATTTTCTACTTTTTAGTCCATTTATAAAAGCGTTGTATATTAAAAAGTTTTATGTATTTTATCTTATTTATTTTCTACTTTTTAGTCTTGCCTGTACAAAATTTTGCAATAGATATTAAAATAATTCAACTTGCAGTGAAAGAGAACAGAAGACTATGCAAGCAAAATGTTGTTTGCTCACATTTAGCATGTGCCTACATATGTACATACATACACACATATAGCAGCAATTAATTTCATTTAAAGAAATGGCGTGTCGTCCATTTCCGCTGTAGCGTATGTAGTGGATATTTTTAACTTCTTCTGG
>NW_016158176.1:17627-21902 GCF_001687245.7 Rhagoletis zephyria
CTTAGCACGGTGCATAGGCAACTGGCTGAGTCAGTGGGATCGTCGGTTCGAATCCTACTGAAAGAAGTCTGATGAGGAAATGTGGTGATTTCCGAAATAGCTATCACTTCTACCATTTTTTCAAATTATTGTTTCTTTTCCACAATAAATTTTCATATAAAAAACGGCCTCGAGCTCAATATAAATTGTTTAATATAATTGTTATAAGGCCAAAAAAAGAACAAAAACAACTAGATTAATTAAGGAAACAAGTATTAACTTACATTTTTAATTTAAAAATCGCTCCAGTTTGTAAATTTTCAAATTTAACGATCTTGTTTATTCAAATTATTGTCGACAAAAAATCCAACCATGTGCCAAAATCATGTTTTTCCTAATTGCAAATTCTTGCTGGCAAAATTTTTTTCCGTTTCGAATTTATAACTTCTCTCCAAGAAATAGTCCTCTTACTCGTGATTTATTTAAATAAAACATGTGAAATTTAATTAAACATTTTAGCCGTTTTTAGCCGGTTTTATTTGCCAATTTGGCCGGTTCGTCAAAAAAGTTCTGGCAACACTGACAACGAGGTTGATATCTAGACTAGGTTGACGTCTAGAATTTGCCATAAATAGCTTTGCTACATTAATAGTAGGTGCATTCTTTTGCAACCGAGCTACAAAAGTACACTCGCTTAAATGACGAAATACACGCAAAGCAACAACACAAACTCGGCTATTTATCCAAGCTCAGCCAGGTCGGTTAAAAAATACGCGACCTGAAGGCTAGTGTTGGTAAGTGAAAAAACTGCTCTATAGTGAATTTTTATGGGAAAGTGGAGAGGGAAATGTTTGCTTCCTTTTATACGGGACTTATATTTTAAAAGAGTATATGTATTAAGCAAATACCTCGCATAACTACTCATTTAAATTGGTAAAACTAATCACATTTTTTTGCCAGCTACCAACAGGGTTGCTTAAGTAGCTAAAAGGAAATTTTACCCGAGTTGAGCGTTCTTTTGTCGCTCGCTTACAAAAAAATGCCGCTGGTATAAATGGTCCAGACCACATACAACATTCAAAGCGGTCTGGACATACAACATTGCAAGTTGATAAAAGCGTTGGAAAAAATAATATATCTCAGTCCCATAGAATTTGTTTTTGATTTTGAAATTTTAGCAAAAGTCATTATAAACAATTTATGAGATNACCACATACAACATTCAAAGCGGTCTGGACATACAACATTGCAAGTTGATAAAAGCGTTGGAAAAAATAATATATCTCAGTCCCATAGAATTTGTTTTTGATTTTGAAATTTTAGCAAAAGTCATTATAAACAATTTATGAGATTGAAAACGAAAAACGTGGTGCGCATGCAATACAAAGCATTAGATTTAATTGACAATATTCAAACTACATACAAAACATTGACCTAAAATTTCTACAGCGAAAGTACAAATTACATATATATATATATATATATTACTCTTCAATTTCAAATCAGGCCTATTACATGCGCCCCACGCTTTTCATTTTCAATCTCATAGATTGTTGATAATGACTTTTGCTAAAATTTCAAAATCAAAAGTAATCAAAACAAGTTATATGGGACTAAGGAATATTATTTGCAAATTTTAGTCCATTCATAAAAGCCTGGTACATTAAAAAGTTTTTTTTTTTAATTTATTTTATACTTTTTAGTCTTGTCTGTATAAAATTTTACAATAGATACTAAAATAATTCAACTTGCAGTGAAAAGAGAACAGAAGACTATGCAAGCAAAATGTTGTTTTCTCACATTTAGTATATGCCTACATATGTACATACATACATATAGCAGCAATTAATCTATCTCTAGAGTTTTTCTAATTGTATGTCTTTGATATGATACCTACGACGAGGTTGATATCTGGACTAGGTTTGCCATAAATACCTTTATTATATTTATAGTATATGGTGGTCTGGACATACAACATCGCAAGTTGATAAAAGCGTTGTAATAAAAAAAACTGCATTTTCGCAATAACATATACGATTCAGAAGAGCTGCGAAAGTAGAACAAACCAAAGATAAACTTCAACTACAAAAGCTATGTACATACATATATAGGATTTCTGTTGAACAATGATACGCACCCATTTTGAAATTTCCACCAATTATAAGTAAAGATTCTAGGGCAGATTTACTATAGATCCGGATCATTGTTGCCGCCAGGGAACTTCTTCATGAACATAAAACTTTTGTTAGGTTATTTAAGGCGGCAAACGACCACCACAAGATTATCTTAGCCGACGGATGTGCCAGTGGAAATCGTAAACGTGGACTAAACATCTAATTTTGGGCGGGACGAAGACCGCCGGGTCTGCTAGTTATCTATAAGGCTTGGTGTTTGTTAAAGCGTCGACAATATTTTTGTAGAAAAAAAAAATTTTACTTGAAATACATTGTGAATATTAAAAAAAAACAACATGTGAACACTTGTTTGAGTCACTTTAAGTATATATGTAAGTATATACTTATGGCCTTATTCATAAAAAATAAAGTAGGTTTAAATAGCTTTATAAATTGATGTTTTCATACATGTTTCAATTTGTAAACCTTTTGTAAAGCCACTTAATTTTTTATGAATAAGGCTATTAGATTTACGAAAAAATATATACCACTTACTGTGTTAACAATGAAAATACCCCGTCCACGACTAGAGGCAGCTGGCTTTACTATCCAAGGCCCGCGGTTTTTATTATGAGCTGAGACTAACTCCTTGTATTCAACTGGAAGTATAAACGACTGAGGCACTATGTCAAAATGCTTTGTACCTCGAAAATGTTGCATCCTTTCAATATTTTTGTACAAACGGTCTTTACGGGTTAATTCATAAGACCTATAAAATGTTAAATTAATTAATAACGACAATGGCAAAATAAGCTTTTATACCTTGGAAAGTGATTAACACGTTGATAAGGCGCAAGGTTTCTCAATATGTCAGGCTTTATATGTATTCCCGTCCAAAGAATACTGAAATTTTCATCGTCCCTTGCTTCTGACAAACCATGGCGATTAAAGATTTTTCTCAAAAGTTTTGTTTCGGTTTGAATAAATTTAAACTTTATTCTCATTTTAAAAGCTGGCATATTAGGTGTATATACAACATCTTTCTTATCATCTTCCTCACTTAAATTACTTTCTTCTTCGCAACCGACATTAACATCGATGCGTTCGGTGTTAGATTTGTCAGCAATTAAGCTCATTTGGTTGTTACTTATTTTAACTTCATCACTAGTAGAGATTGAATTGTGACGTAATAAAGAACTGTCTAAATGCCTCTTTGGTTTGCAATATTCTTTTTGAATAAATTTTGAATGGCTCTGGAATGATAATTTCTCCCCCATATTTTCCTTTATGGATACAAGAACTTTGTCAAAATTTGGTGTTTTGGTTACTAATTGGTCTGGTAATTTTGTTTTCAACAGTGGTGTAGACTGCGATAGTATATTAAAGGGAGGATCGTGTTCCTTATCAAAATGTTCTCTAAGACTTTCCATTTCCGAGGGAATATTTGAAGGTTCGCCTTTTGTTAATAGTGGTTTAGTTATAGATTTCTGCTTCAAAGGAGTGGAGCGAAAGACAAGTACAGCATCTCGAGATCCAAAACTCCCACTAGTGATCCATTTACTGTCCATTGACAACTGTGTTTTTAAACCTGTTTGGAATAAAAAATATATGCGTGCATTAGAGTAGGGCGAAATTCATTTAAGTCTAACAAGAGCCCGCGCAGAAGGTTGCCATATGTAGGGTTGCCAGATTTTTTATGTACGAAATCAGTATGTTAGACTTTTTCATGCTAAAAAAATCAGTACTTTTCAGTACATTTTTATTCAAAGCAAAATTATGAATGTAAGTAACATATAATCAGAGCAGCAACAGCTCTTTTATTACAACGCTTTTATCAACTTGCAATGTTGTGTGTCTAGAAATTTTCAATGTTGTGGATCCAGAAACTTTCAATGTTGTGTGTCCGACACATAAAACCTTTGCTTTGAAAAGTTCCTATAAAAAAGCATAGTGCATAGGGCGACATCTGTAGTGAATAGGGCGAGGTAGATGACATCTAGATGTCGCCCTATGTACTACGTTTGCTACAGCGGAAATAGACGACACGCCATTTCTTTAAATAAAATTAATTGGTGCTCGTTTGTATGTACATACCAGAGCTGTAAAACTGTGAAATCATTTGAAATTAAATAAATAATATAAAAAAAAACTTTTTAATATACAACGCTTTTATAAATGGACT
>NW_016158176.1:21927-41278 GCF_001687245.7 Rhagoletis zephyria
AAGCCATTTTGAAAAATTAACCGTAAAACTGATAGCAGATAACATGCTTCCAATTTCGATTGTGGAGAATAAAACCTTCAGACAATTTGTTTCCTTTTTGAACCCTAAAGCAAAATTAATAAGTAGACCAACGGCTGTTAGAAGAATTGACGAGTATTTCGACGCAATGATGGAACAAATCAAAAGTGAACTGCAAAACCACTCGTATTTTTTACCACTGCCGATGTGTGGTCCATCAAACATCGTAGCTTTTTTGGATACACATGCAATTGGATAACCAATTCCTTCGAAAGAAAGTCAGTAGCACTGGCATGCCAGCGCTTTAAAGGTGCGCACTCGTATGACAAAATTAATGATAGCCATGCTAAATTTGGATTGAACTCAAGTAACGTCAGAGCCACGGTGAATGATTAATATTATTGATTATTATTGTTAATGAAAGTCAATTCTTTTTAAAATTGTTTTCCTTTAGTACTAAGTATTCACTAATTGCTTGTTGTAATCTATGTATTGCAAAAAACTCTGTGTACGTAAACCTTATTTGCTCAGTATACAGTTGTTCACAAAATAATAGCAGCATTGCTTTTTCGCGATATAATTCCGTTGTGCTAAGAAAATAAGCTTTTGCATAACTTTATAAAAATATATTTTATCAAGCAACGCACAAAAATTTAATTTCCGTATTGTATGCAAAACTGAGGAAAGTTCAAAAAATTTTCATAAGAATTTTTAGCTTTTTAACCTGGTTTTTTAGAAAAATTTTGAGTATACGGTTTTGTGGCCCCTTAAATTTTAGTATAAAGTGCGCGTTTAAAGAAGCTAAGAAATACCGTTGATTTTCCGCCATTTTTGTTTTGCTGGCCTCTCATGCTAATTTTTTTCTACATAAAATCTAATTCGAACATACGTTGTATGGCAGACAAAAAACTCCAAAAATCAACGGTAATTCTTCAAACCTGCGTTTTATTATACTAGAATTTAATGGGGTACAAAACTGTATACTCACAAGTTTTTCAAAAAAACCGGGCTAAAAAGTTGAACGTTTTCGATAAACATTTTGTGGATTTTCCTGAGTTTTGTCATAAAGTGCGGAACCCTAATTTTTGTGAAAAAGCTCTGCGTGCATAAATCTTATTTTCCTACCGTATGATAGAATTCGTTTTTATATGATTCCTAATTGTAAAGGTAAACCACTTTTTTTTGCTAATGGCAACTAATTGCAATTAGTTTTACCATTGGAATAAAAATTTCAATTATCTAAAGGTAATTAGTTGAACTACCCCTCCTATTCTAATAAAGTCACAAAATTCAGAACATCACTATTGCGATTTATACTGCACCTCAAAGTATATCGCTAAAGCAAATATGCCGGCACGAAATGAAATTTAAAATTTGAGTGTACTTCATTGGCACTTAAAATCTATTTTTTGGTGGCATATTATCAGGCGCAGCATAAATCACAATAGTGATGCGCTGAGTTTTGTGACATTTTTAGAATAGGGCGGTAATTCTAATTGTTTGATGAATTAGAGAATATAAACCAATTGCATCAATTGCTAATTCTAATTGGAATTTAACATGTATGGTCTAAGGGGCAAATCCTACATATAGTTTGTTAATCGCGCGACGTTCGAACGAATGAAAAAAATTACGTCTTTATGGTTTTATTGGCGAATTTCTAACTTAGCTGGTTTTAGTTTTTGTATTTTCAAAATTGAAG
Organism: Rhagoletis zephyria; assembly: GCF_001687245.7. Lineage (NCBI taxonomy): Eukaryota > Metazoa > Arthropoda > Insecta > Diptera > Tephritidae > Rhagoletis > Rhagoletis zephyria. The sequence goes on from NW_016158176.1 coordinate 23,648, forward strand.
TGGAGTTAGCAGGTTTTTTGTATGAATAAAATTGTTTCTATTTTATTTTTTGTGATTACGAGCTCAATTTAAATGTTAATTAAAATAGGATTCCATAGATAAAAACAATTATATATATATATATAAAATACAACAGATTTATTCCTCCGTTTATTGCAACAAAAATAGGCAGTTTATAAAACATATATTAGTAACTATACGTGAAGTATTCCTCTCTCAAATTAATAGTACAAAGTCCACATATAAGATAATTTAAGTAGGAACTCAATAATGCCAGAAAATATGATAGATATTATTCAATCATGAGGTAAATTGTCATAGTAGGCGCGATAATCTTCAGGAAGTAATCGTTTGAAATACTGGAGATCTCATACTTTCTTCGAGCAATCGTACGCCTACTCTCGTATAAATTCGGAAGGTGAGAAAACGGCAAGGACCCAGCTACTAGGGATTTTATTTGCGGTATTACTTCCCATTCGTTGGAGAATCTTAGTTTGAAATGTATGTCGCCACTTGGTGTATACCGTAGGGCTCGTATATCAGTTACTTTAGCAGCACCTTTTCCGCGACCGGGACGAATGCTATTAAAGAATTGAACTGCGTTAAAGCATTTAAAGAACGTGTAACTAAGATAAGTTACGTCATATGGTTTTGGATTTTTTCTAGCTGATCTACATACTTCAATGTATTCTGCAGGAACATGGATATCTCTTTTCTTAAGTGCTCGTTCAATAGTGGAATGGATACAATCAGCTTCCATTTGGGTATGGCCTACTTCAAGAAACTTTTGCTCAATAATGATATTGTTATTTATAGCTGTGGATAACATAGCATTAGCCATAATACTGTTTCGGTTTTGATATGTGCATTCGTCGCTATAAAAAATTACTGTGATTGGCTCCCCGGAACTATTACTTGGTACTACATTTTTTTCTATCAAATCTACGCACACGCTGGAAAACTCTTCTGCATTTAATCTTCCTTCTGTTTCGTTCCACAAGTAACAATAATTGCCTTGAGATATAAAAAATTAAAGCTTATTCGCTGGCTATTACCTTGGCTTAAACGCATAAAGTAATACTCTAAGATAGAACAATAATCGAGCGACAGAAGCACAATATGTTGGATTTAGCAGTTGAATTTGAACTGATTGTACTTAGCAGCTTTACTCATCAAACAATTTTTGACAATTATATTTTTATATTGACGTATGTTTTTGCTTGCCAACTGCGGAATCGCCTACTCCTTCGAACTGCATCAAAAGGTCAATTTTGCCAAAAAACTGATTTAGCAGGTTTACACTCTAAGCCGACGATATACTATCTTCTAAGTTATATTCAAATCTCTATTGCTTTGTGTTGCTTCCCTATCGTTGTGCTTCCACAAATTACTTTTGAACTGTCTGATTGCTTTCGAAATTTCACAGCAAAATGGCAGCCAAAGAATTTGCTTTTTTTCTGAATTGCTGTTGTTTGGCTTTCGATATAAAAAGTCCCGAAGTCAAATCACAGCAAAAGCAAATTAAATTTAAAAAATTACAGCATTTTCAAACCCTGCATATAATACTTTAAAACACCAGAGTACTTGTTTTTAACAATATTTTGGTATATAAATAAAATATAGTTCATAAAAATAAGTGTTATTTATTTTAACATNAGCAAAATGGCAGCCAAAGAATTTGCTTTTTTTCTGAATTGCTGTTGTTTGGCTTTCGATATAAAAAGTCCCGAAGTCAAATCACAGCAAAAGCAAATTAAATTTAAAAAATTACAGCATTTTCAAACCCTGCATATAATACTTTAAAACACCAGAGTACTTGTTTTTAACAATATTTTGGTATATAAATAAAATATAGTTCAAAAAAATAAGTGTTATTTATTTTAACATGAGTGTACACATTATTGTACTCAGGAGCCAATAAATTATTTTATATTTATGACATTTTGAATAGCAAAAATTAGATCATTTCCATTTTCAGTGTTTAAATAGTGAAAGAATTCTATACATTTCATTTTGAAATTAATTTTAATTTGAAGCCGGTTTCTCTCTTTGCGCCAGGAAGCAAACTTTATACTAAAGATCCTCTAAGTTGCTTCGTTTGAGTGTGGTATTGAAAAAAACAAAATTACGTATTTGTTAAAAGTGTGGAAAAGTACCTCTATTTAAGGACTTCATCTATATTTCCTCATGACTTAAATACAATTTTTTCAACTACGCAAAGTTAATTCGCCAAAAAGAGTATCTAACTCTATGTCTTGTATGCAAAAGTCTTTTACAATGTCAATAAATTGAAACAAAATAATTGTAAGCTATAGCCAAAAGAAATTCGAATATTCAAATTTGTTATTATTAAAATGAAAATTATTTTCGAGATAACTAACAACACTCGACAAAAACAACGTCAGCCTTCTTTTTAAATAATTTAAGCTTGGAAAAGTCCTAAAGTATTTTGTTTGAATTGAAAATTCAGTACAAATCAGTTCCAAAATGGACCAGGGCATCTAGAGTTCATAGCACAGTTTACTAATCGATAATCATATTATTTCCTCAGTTATATTCAAAATTGATATGTAAAAAAGACGATTTGATTTAGAAAATCTACGAATTTACTTTTAATTAGGTTGACTTTTTTGATAGTATTTCCGATGGTATGATAAAGCTTTTAAAGTTTCATCTTTAAAATTCGACCTTATTTAATTGCATAATCGAGAACTTTTGATTTTGGTGATTATGCATACATAGTTTCGTCGGTATATGGTCAAAATCGCTATATCTGTTGGGTATTTTTCAGAATAAAATATGTATATCATAGTATGAGTTACTGTAGTGTTTTATCCACTCTGAAACAATACCCGCCCGCTGTAATCCCAAAACTAGCTAAACAATCAGTGATTCTGGATTATTCAAATTTAACTAAGTTTTCCTGTTTTTCAGGGTAGCTTTTTTACCGATTGATATGTGAAAATGGCGTTAAAGTAATATATTATATATAACATACTCTTGAAAATTACTCCAGAGCTGAATGTGTGCCTCTACTAGAACCAGAGTTATGAGTATGTATTCGAAATTTAGCATCTGAAAGGAAGCTCAGGAAAAAAAACAATTTTTCCGCTGGCACACTTATTTATCGATAGAAACGGACTGTTCTACACTTGTAGAACCTATGTATTCATAAATCGGTAAGTGTACAAAGTTTAAGCTAATTATCAAGGCGAACGTTTTTAAATTTTAATCAATTACGCAGGACCACAAAAAAAAATTTATGAAAGGTTAATAAAACCAGACCAGGTGTTTTATATGTTTTGGGGTAGTCCTTTTTGCTCCATTACGTCAGGATTTGCTTCTCACCTCAAAACACATTGCGAAAGTTTCCCTCGCCGTAGCCAGTGCTGTCGTTTTTTGTTTGAACATATGATTTCCCAGAAGATAATTTAGGTAGGCCTTCTTAAGTAAAGTTATTCTAAAAGGCATGCCCATGAATGAAGGGCTGACAAATGCGTCCTTGCAGAATGGCTTATCCATTTACAATTTACGCGAATGCATAAATTTATACTATTTAGCATTACAAATGAATTTCAATATACATTTTAATTGGCAATAACACATATTTCATATAAACCTTAAGCAAATACTTTAAAGATGTATTATTTTTATAAATTAAAGAAGCAACTTCGAATGAACTCCTTCAACCCTTCTGGAAGGCCTTCTATGGGTGGCGAAAGAAGAAGCCCTTCAATTGATGCCAGTCCATACTAAAAAGAAAACAATGTAGAGTGGAAGGCCTCTTTACTCTCAGGAAGGCATTTCGGAAGGGCTTTTAACTCCTGAAATTATCTGCTGGGTTATAAAATGATGTATATTTAATACAACCGTAAACGACGAACATTTTGTCTTTTTAATTTTTTCTGTAGTCTCGCAAATCCCGCATGTGTAAACCTCATTTCCGATCCCGCGAAAATGGCGCGGGATCCTGCATTTGCGGAATTGGATTCCCTATTCATCACTATATCAACGAAGCACGCTTGCTTTTTTCTGGTGTTCTTCGCGCTTCGTTCGGCACAGCAAAACCAAAATTTGTTCAAACATATGTACATACTAGAGTGTTCGATTATACGACGTTTTCGAGTTATTCTAAAAAAAGAAATTTGAAAAACACCGGTTCTTAATTTAAATTCAGAAAAAACCGGGTAGACCGGATATTTGCTTTTAATTTTTCGCGTTTGGATAACAGTTACAGTTAGGGCAGTTACAGTTAGGTAAAAGGGCATCATTTTATCGAGAAACATCGATGTTTTTATGAATCCGATGTTAAGTCAAAATATCGATGTGTTGAAAAACATCGAAGATGTTTCTTTACTTTCATGGAAGTTCGTTTAATAAAGTTACAATTAATAAATATACATATGTATGTATATAAGTAAGATATACTTTAATTCATTTAAAAGTTGTGTAGGGGAGACCGGGGTAGCTCCGGCTTTGGGGTACATTCGGCAATAGCGTTTTCGGCATGAAAGAGCATGTATTAGCGAAAACTTACCCACCACTAATAAGAAATACCCATTCAAAGTTCACATCTCTACCTCAACACGTGCTTTGTGTTTTCGCGAGTGCTTCAGTAATATTTCGACTCTGCTATGCCAGTGGTTTCAGCTTTTTATACTTGACTTTTTAAAAAAATGTTGCTTATAGACTGGATCCATTTCAAATTTGCAGGCAATCCGATGGTATATGGAGAATCAACTTCAGATTAAAATATGTTTTTCTGCTTGAAAAATAAATGAACACGTATTTTTTTAAATTTTCATAGCATAACTTTTGCATTTTTTAAAAATTTTTTAATATTTTGTCAAACAAGCATAATTTTGTGGCAACTTTTTTTAAACGTCATAGTTTCCTTAATTTTTAAGCTATTTGGCTGCTGCGAAGGTTATTGTACCCCATTTTTTTGTATTTTTAAAATTGATCAATAAAAGTGAAAAATATTGGTAAATGATAAAAATAATAAAATTTTATGAAAAAACAAAAAACTTTTTTCTCAAAAAGGCCACCTCTTTTTTTTCTTCAAATTTACAGGGTTTATAGGTATCCATGTGTACTACTTACCGTAAAAAAATTTCGTTTGGTATTTTTTCGTTTCTTACGAAAAAGCAAATTATTTTCATTTTCTCTTTACATCAGGGACCGTAACGGTTATAAGTTTTATTATAAAAATCACTTTTTAATCGTTATTAACTGAGTTTTTTTTTTGCTCGGAAAATAATGGTTACGTTTTAAGTTTTATTTTTTGATCGGAAAATAATGGTTACGTTTTAAGTTTTATTTTTTGCTCGGAAAATAATCGTTATTTCTTGAGTTTTATTTTTTGCTCAGAAAATAAAAAATAATTTTTGCGTATTTTTCCCCGTGATTTTTTGAGTTGAAATTTCAAAGGATAATCGTTATGTGCGGTCCTGCTTTACATAGAACCACTTAAATACTACAATTTTTAAAATTGCTAGTTATTCCTTGAATGAGTTTTTTAAATTTTTTACACTGCTATGAATATATTTTTAAAATTAAAGAATTTTGATAAATAGCAAAAATACATAACTTTTTTGAAGAAATAAACAAAAAATTTTACGCAAAAGAAGGCACGTTCCAAATTTTCCATACAATTTTCGTTTGGTGTTTTGATAAATAGCGGTAGTACTTAACATCTTTTATAAAAGCATTTCTTAAAGATCGCAATAATTTTTTTCATTTAGAGCTTCAAGAAAATCGATAATTTTTATTGAAAACTGTGTCATTTCAGAAATAAGCTATGCTTTTCATAAAGTTGAAAATAATTTAAGTTCTAATTTAATTTTAAGCTTCCAGTATAGAAAGGTTTAAAAATAAAATAGAAAATAATATATTTCTTTTAGGAAACTAAAAAATTCCAATTGAAAATTGAAGCCTCTGGTGGAAGAAAGTCACTAATGACTAATTTTACAACTGATTACCTTTAGAGCTAGCCATTGGATCTTTGACAGTTGTAGGAGTTGAACAAAGTAAGTTCACACCTTCTAGCACCAAAAGCTTGAACAATATTACTTCCTGTACGTAAAAACTATACTTTTAAGAGAAACTACTTTGAGAAAATGTATGTTTTAACGACATATTTCAAGGAATAACTAGAAATCTTAAAAATTTTAGTATTTAAGCGATTCTATGTAAAGAAAAAAAAATTATTTGTTTTCCCCAAAGAAACGAAGAAATACCAAACGAAATTTTAATGGTAAGTAGTACACATACATAAATACCTATAAGACCTGCAAATTTAAAAAAAAAAATGTGGACTTTTTGAGAATTTTTTTTTCATGAAATCGTATTAGTTTTATCAATTACACTGTGAGACAAATGGTAGGGGTCAGTGATCGGGAAGGGTTCAAACTACCGGGGAAAGTTATATCGGTAAAAAAGAAGTTATACGTGTCCCGGCGTTTCGCTGGGTCACGTCTAGGAATCGAGATATATATATAACTATCATATAGGGGAAATTGTCACCTTTGGTGGTTTTTTTTTGACATAACTCGAGAACCACTAGTCCGATTTTGCTCAAACAAATTTAAAAAAATTAAAAATTACAATTCCTTTAATCTGTTCATATAACGTTTTTCTATATAATCAACAGTTTTGCCGGTAAAAATAAATGTATGAAGAAAAAAAATATTTTTTGCCTAAAATATTAAATTTTTTTTTTTTTAAATTCATAAAAAATCCAAAAGGAAAAAAAGGCAAGTCGTATTACTTTCACGCAAAGTCACATAACCTTTAAGCAAAATGAGACATAGATCATGAAAATCGATGGACGCGTTTCGCTTTTATTCACAATTAAGTGAAGGTATGTCATTTTGAAAAGAATATTTCCCCTATATGATAGTTGCTAACTTCAAATCGATATAATTCGATTCCTAGACGTGACCCAGCGAAACGCCGGGCCACGTATAACTTGTTTTTGACCGATATAACATTTCCCGTTGGTTTCATCCCATCCCGATTTTGACTGTCGCATAGTGTTATCAACATTTTTCGCTTTTATTGATCAAATTCAAAAATACAAAAAAAAAGGGGTACAATAACCTTTGCAGCCAGGGTGGGCAAAAACTCGGAGTTCGAGCGAGCGAGTGAGCAAACTCCACTCAATGCCTCGCAGGCAACGAGGCGCTCGCAGCTCTTACTCGTAGCAGCAATGAGGCAAGCCAAAGATGCTCGGCAAACGAGCGAGCGCTGCTTGTTTGCTCGCGCTCCTATTAAACGAGCGAGGCTGGTGTGTGTTGGCTCGGTCGCAGTGCGAGGCGAGTAGCTGTTTGCATACTCGCTCTGCTAGGTAAGACGAGTGAGGGACGAGCGAGCGCTCCGAGTGTACTATACAACACATGCATTTTTGTGCATAAAAATGTGGGAATGTAGTCATTAGATTATGTACGAATGCATATAAATATGTGAATATTATATTAGGGCATCATTTAAAACAACAAATAAAATTTATTACAGACATAAGCATAGATTGTGGAATGAAACATTTTTTAGAGTTACATACCTAACTCACTGTTTATTCGATGGTGAAAAATTCTTTTTTAAAATTGCCTGATTATAAAAAGGCAATAATATGACCATCGGAAAAGAAAATAAAGTTAAAAATGGCAACGTCTTGATTATAAAAAGGCAATAAGATGACCATCGNGTGTGTGTTGGCTCGCTCGCAGTGCGAGGCGAGTAGCTGTTTGCATACTCGCTCTGCTAGGTAAGACGAGTGAGGGACGAGCGAGCGCTCCGAGTGTACTATACAACACATGCATTTTTGTGCATAAAAATGTGGGAATGTAGTCATTAGATTATGTACGAATGCATATAAATATGTGAATATTATATTAGGGCATCATTTAAAACAACAAATAAAATTTATTACAGACATAAGCATAGATTGTGGAATGAAACATTTTTTAGAGTTACATACCTAACTCACTGTTTATTCGATGGTGAAAAATTCTTTTTTAAAATTGCCTGATTATAAAAAGGCAATAATATGACCATCGGAAAAGAAAATAAAGTTAAAAATGGCAACGTCTTGATTATAAAAAGGCAATAAGATGACCATCGAAAAAGAAAATAAACCTAAGAATGACGGCGTCTTGCGCTTATTTGCAAATAGTACCACTAATCAATACATATTTGCGTGATTTAGTTATTTGCAAATAAAAAATTAGCTCAGTGTTTATACGGAAAATTTTACCAATTTGCAAATTGTTATTTGCATATAATACGTGCGTATAAACGTAGTAATAGTTACTTAGCCGAATTACTTAGTAATTTCTTGTACGTAAGAATACAAAGACATATATTTATCAAAAGCATTGCCCTTTACACATTGAAAACAAGTAATAAAAGCTCTCAAAAAAGCAAAATCGCTACAGCGAAAAAAGTGTTTGAAAAACCGCATAAATTCAAATCCGCATAAAAAAGAACCGCATAAAAAGAAACCTAAGTGTATAAGTTAAAATTTTATCAGAAATTATTGAACATTAAAAAAATTATACTTACATAGATATGTATGCACATACATATGTGCCTACCTAGTAGACAAAACTGTTCAAAATAGCACGCATCTATTCTTCTGTGCATGAGAATATATACATAAATAAATACGTACATACCTAGTAGACAAAACTGTTCAAAATAGCACGCATCTATTCTTCTGTGCATGAGAATATATACATAAATAAATACATACATATGTGTATATATGTAAGTATATACATATCTGCATGTGTGCGTACAATCCTTTACTCGAAATTCTCAGTTAATGCAATTTTTATCCCATACATTTTTGCTGACCAAACAACCCGTTTGCCTGTCTAATCTGCTTGCCTCATTTGCCTCGCTCGTTTACTCGCCTCGTTCGTCTGCTGCTCCAAATGAGTGCCTCGCTCGCAACGACACCCTCGCGAGCAGTGTTGTCAACTTTTGATTTTCAAAAAGCATCAAAAACTTGGAAAAAAGGCGTTTTACCAAACTAAAAGCACCAAATTTTTTTTAATCAAAGGATGCTTTTTTCATAAAAGTTTGTATTTAATAAAAGCAAAAAATTAACAATATTTACAAGAATACATACATAAATCAATACACAAAACGTTTTCGCTCATAACGATTGTATAGCCTCTACACATACTATGATAACTCATGCTTACGACGTAATACCGAAGTACTATTAAAACTACTATACCTCGAGAAAAAAATCGAATCGCAACACACGAAAATAATGCCCTAAGTAGAAATGAGCAAACAATTTTATATTTTCATTATATAACCTCAAATATCGCTAAAACCTGTGTTGTTGGCAATCTGGGGGTAGGATATCTAAAAACTCTAGTACTAGAGCAATTGTGCGGGCAGATTTGGATTCAGCACCAAGAAACGATGTGTTTTACTCAGGTGGTAAAAAAATAAAATTTGTACAAACAATTAGAAAAGAAAAAAAGAAATACTTAACTTACCTGCGTACTACCACTTTCAACGCGACTTGAATTCAACAAGGTGGGTTTGCAACTTTAGCTTTTTATCAATCATGGTTGTATTTTAGTGCATTTAAATTTGTATATTCTTGTAAATTCCGCATCTTCATGAGACACCGCAGCTTATAATATTTCAAATTATTTCAGATTTTAACTATCTCGGAGTAATATTAGTTCAAAAAAAAAGCACTAAAAAAGGCACTAAGTAATTTTTTTGGCGTTTTAATTTTCAAAAAGCACTAAATCTAGTGCTTAAAGCACCAAGTTGGCAACTATGCTCGCGAGGGCAGAGCTAATGAGGCCCTCGTTTGCTTGCCGTTCTACTCTTGCGCTGCCCTCGTTCGCTTACTCGCTCGCTGGCTGCTCAGCGTGTGCGCTCGTACTTAACGAGTGCTCGTTTGCAAACAGCTTCGCTTGTTGCTCGTGAGTTGCGCAAGCTCAGAGCAAATTAACGAGCGAGCGAGGGGCAAAAATGATGCAAATCCGAACCTTGATAATAATAATAATAGATTGGTTAGTGTTTGGCCGAGCTTCTCCTCCGATTTGTGGCGTGCGCCTTGATGTTGTCGCACAAAGCGGAGGGACCTACAGTTTTACGCCGAGTCCGAACGGCGATTGTATTTTTATGAGAAGCGGTTTTTCATGGAGGAAATACACTCGGAGGTTTGCCATTGCCTGCCGAGGGACGACCGCCGTTAAGAAAAAACCTTTTCCTATATTTTTTTGCGATGTTGCTTTGACCAGGGCTTGAACCCAGGTGCTCATGAGTGAAAGCACGCACTGCTTACCACTACACCACAGCGGCCGACATATAGTTCCCATAAAACTGATTGTTAATATACGACACATTTTACTAAAAAATATATCAAGAAGCAATTCCATGGGAGCTATATGCTATAGTAAACCGATTTCGGTGATTTTCAGAAATAGAAATATTAAAAAACAGTCACGTACAAAATTTTAGAAATATAACTTTAGGGAGTTATTTAAAAAAGAGTTAAAATGTTCAATGAACTATCAAAACCTGTACTCAAGAAAAAAAAAGTTCAAGATCCTAGCACAGTGTTATTATATATACAAAACAAGAGAGGTTGGACAGATATCGCAGATGTCGAAGGTAGCTCTTTATGAATGGAGATGCGGAAGACTAAATCTTCCACCATCCATTCATTGTTATTAAAAAAAAACACTCCCTGCATTTTCTGCTTTTTTCCATTTTTCTTCTAAAATAAAATAAAAAATAAAAATCGACTGATAAAAAGTTTTATATCTTTTGGTGACCTTTCGGTGATCTCAGAAAAATCGTATTTTAAGGTCAAAACTTTATACAGCATGCTATTTTTGTAATTTTTTTTTTTCGGCCATTCCTCCAACTTTTTTTTTCGATACTATGTAGGAATGATTTGGAAAAAAATTAGAAAAAAATATTATGTTTCTAGGGCCAACTTTCAATTTCCTATAGGGTAGTTGAAGGAACTTTTCGGCCGGTTTAATAAAAAGCAAACAATGTTTCTTTTTCCTCCTACGCGTTTCGATGATTTGCACATTTTCCTCTGGGAGTCTGGTGTTTATTGAAAACAAAACATAAAAAACAAACAATTAGGCACATATGTATGTAAATAAAAATTATAACAAGTACAATACGTTGGTGTAACAATTTTTCCCGCAAACCATAACTTACATTGAACATCAAACAAAGAAAATATAACAAAAATACACACTGATTTCAACTTATTTATATTTAAGTGTACTTCTGCTCGTCTGTTTCCCTATTACCATTATTGCTGTCCTGTATGCGCAATTTATATTGTCGACGTCTTCCTTAAAATTCATTGCATTCTGTATTTTTTGTTGTATTCGCAAACTTTCTAGTCGCGTTCTGTCTCTGTTCTCCACATCAAATATTTTCGCGTTTTCAAAGTCTGCTGTATGACCGCTATTCGTTAAATGCTGTGCTAATGCAGTCGTTGTCTTCTTATTTCTTGCGTCGGTTTTATGTTCGCTTATTCTAATACCAAGAGCGCGCTTCGTTGTGCCTATGTATATTTTATTGCATGCTTCGCTAGCTTTACCATTGCATTTGATTTCGTAAACCACGTTATGTTGTTGTTCTTTATTTATTTCGTCTTTTGTTTTGCTAAAAATTCTATTGATCGTTCTATGTGGTTTATGTGCAAATGTTATGTTTTTGTTTTGGATGCTTTTTCGTATTGTTTTACTGTCCGTTAATCCTTTTATATATGTGACGCCTGTGTGTCTTTTGTTTTTTGTAGTTTCGGGTTGAGTATTGAAATGCGCTGCTTTTTGGCTTGTTTTTCGCTGTTGCTATCACCCTCTCAACAGCTTTGTGTGGATACCCGTTTTTATGTAATATGTTTCTAATTTTCCTGCTGTTGTCTTTTCTGAATTTCTGGTCACTTAAGGCGTAGATTTTCTTAATGAGGTTGATGGCTGTATACTTCTTTTGCGTCCACGGATAGTTGGAATGATAATTGATCATTCTGGAGGATGCTACAGATTTCGCATACCAATTCGTTTTTATTATATTATATGAACGGTGAATTTTTATTTCTAGGAAGGCTAACTTGTTTCCGTCTTCTACTTCAGTGGTGAATTGGATTTTGCTGCGTTGCGAATTAAAAACTTTTAAGATTTCTTCCACATCATTTTTCCTTAAAATAGCGAATATGTTATCTACATACTTATTTATGTATTTGATATATATGTCCTTAGTTTTAAGTTCAGCGATGCTGTCGTCAAGTATTTTATCTAAAACAATGTCGGCTACAGTTGGCGATAAGGAGTTCCCCATTGGAATTCCATGAACTTTTTGATAGTATGTTCCATCATATAAAAAGTAATTATTATCTCGCAGGCAGGATTCTAAGGTCGTTAAAAATTGGTTTCTTGTGAGTGTGGTATGGCGTTGCGGTGAAGTCCATTGTTCCATAATTGTACGAATGGTGATTTGAACGGGTATATTCGTAAATAGGGATACCAGGTCGAATGAAAAAAGGATTTCTTCTTCTTCAACCCTAATGTTTTTTAATCTGTCTTTAAGATGGAACGAATTGTTGACATTGTATTCGTGGGAAACGATTTCCTTAAGTGTATGTCCTATAAATTTTGAGAGTTTGTAGCATGGTACGTTAGTAGAAGCGGAAATTGGTCTGAGCGGTGTATTTTCTTTATGTATCTTCGGAAGTCCGTATAATCTTGGTGCTGTAGCTGCAGTGCATGTCAATTGATATTTTTTATGATTGTCAATATTTTTCTGTTTGTATAAGTCATTAACTATGTTGTTGTTTCTTCGTAGCAATTTTTGAGTTGGGTCCATTCGAATAGTTTTATAGGTATCCCGGTCGCTTAGAAGTCCTTTCGTTTTTTCCTTATATTCCATCTTGTCCATCATTACCGTTCTATTTCCTTTATCAGAGTTTGTAATCACGACAGAGTCTTTGTGTTGTTTTATTAATCGTCTTGTATCTTCATATATTTTAAGTACGAATTTTTCTTTTGGATCATTCTTCAATTTATTTTTGAATGTATTAATTTTAGAAGCTATATTGCACCTTGCACTGTCTTTTTCTCTTTCGTCTTCCATTGTCTGTATTCCTTACTCTATTTCTGCAATCAAGTGTACCGGTGAGAAAGTTTTCCTTGTTACTGGTAGCGCAAACTTTTTACCTAATGAGAGTATCCATCTAGACTCTCTAGGAATATGGATTTTAGTTTTTTTTATAAACCAATCTTCGTTAATTATAAACCCGAATCTTTAAAAATTTCTGTCAATTTGTTTTTGAAGTTTTTCTTTGAGACCCTTTTCTGTCCATGATGAGATATCTTTTGAAAATTGCTTTTGGTTCTCTGCTACCATTTTGAAATCTGTGTCTTGTAGTTTTTCGCGGAGGCTTTTCTTTATGTGTTCCATATTAGTGCGGACTACTTTTATTTGAATATTCGCTTCTTTAATTTCCAAGTTTAAAATTTTCATCGTGAACTGTTCCTCAATTTTTGCCAATTCCTTTTTTGTGGCGTCTAGTTGGAAACCATGTTTAATTTTATTTGTTTTACCTTTTAAATGTNCTTTTCTTTATGTGTTCCATATTAGTGCGGACTACTTTTATTTGAATATTCGCTTCTTTAATTTCCAAGTTTAAAATTTTCATCGTGAACTGTTCCTCAATTTTTGCCAATTCCTTTTTTGTGGCGTCTAGTTGGAAACCATGTTTAATTTTATTTGTTTTACCTTTTAAATGTGGTGGCGTTGTCCCAAAATCTTTACATTGGAGTAGAAATTTTAGTTTTTGTTGTTGTTTTGCTAATTTCTTGTGGTTTTTGTTGTGTTGTTTGATGATGTAGCAGGTGTCCTCTCCATATTTAAGTCTAATGTGTTGGAAAAAATGCTTCATGTTTTGTTTTTTATGTTCTGTATAATTATTCGGTCGGTATTTTGCCCTCCGAAATAATTTGGTTATTATGTCTGTGATTACAAACTCTGATAAAGGAAATAGAACGGTAATGATGGACAAGATGGAATATAAGGANATAATTATTCGGTCGGGATTTTGCCCTCCGAAATAATTTGGTTATTATGTCTGTGATTACAAACTCTGATAAAGGAAATAGAACGGTAATGATGGACAAGATGGAATATAAGGAAAAAATGAAAGGACTTCTAAGCGACCGGAATACCTATAAAACTATTCGAATGGACCCAACTCAAAAACTGCTACGAGGAAACAACAACATAGTTAATGACTTATACAAACAGAAAAATATTGACAATCATAAAAAATACCAATTGACATGCACTGCAGCTACAGCACCAAGATTATATGGACTTCCGAAGATACATAAAGAAAATACACCGCTCAGACCAATTTCCGCTTCTACTAACGTACCATGCTACAAACTCTCAAAATTTATAGGACATACACTTAAGAAAATCGTTTCCCACGAATACAATGTCAACAATTCGTTCCAACTTAAAGACAGATTAAAACACATTAGGATTGAAGAAGAAGAAATCCTTGTTTCATTCGACGTGGTATCCCTATTTACGAATATACCCGTTCAATTCACCATTCGTACAATTATGGAACAATGGACTTCACTGCAATGCCATACCACACTCACAAGAAACCAATTTTAAACGACCTTAGAATTCTACCTCCGAGATAATAATTACTTTTTATATGATGGAATATACTATCAACAAGTTCATGGAATTCCAATGGGGAACCCCTTATCGCCAACTGTAGCCGACATTGTTTTAGATAAAATACTTGACGACAGCATCGCTGAACTTAAAACTAAGGACATATATATCAAATACATAAATAAGTATGTAGATAACATATTCGCTATTTTAAGGAAAAATGTCGTGGAAGAAATCTTAAAAGTTTTTAATTCGCAACGCAGCAAAATCCAATTCAGCACTGAAGTAGAAGACGGAAACAAGTTAGCCTTCCTAGACGTAGAAATTCAACGTTCATATAATATAATAAAAACGAATTGGTATGCGAAATCTGTAGCATCCTCCAGAATGATCAATTATCATTCCAACCATCCGCGGACGCAAAAGAACCTTTTCAGACCCGGGGTACACATATGTGCACCTTTTTATTTTTCCTCTAAAATCATTCTTTAATCAAAACGTATCTAGTAATATCATAAGTTTAATACTAAATTAGTGATAATTTAATAAAAATCGGTCAGGTTATCTGAAGAACTTACGAATAATACGCATTTCCAAATTAAATGTAAATAATCGATTCTTGTTGAATAGATTTGAAGGCAAAAGAAGTTTGACTTAGATAAGTTGGCCAAGCATTGCATTTTTTTTATTGAGCTTTTTTTTCTTCTTCAAAATNCGACAGTTCTATAAGTGGTACACATATGTGCACGTCGGGTTTCAATTAGTATTATTTTACATATTTACGGTGCAAAGTTCAAAGCGTGTAAAAATGGATGATAGTGAAATTGAAAGACTTCTTATGGNTGAGCTTTTTTTTCTTCTTCAAAATCGATCAAATTCAAATTCTAAAAGGAAACAGATTTGATAAATATTTTCTGTTCAGTTTGGGCGACAGTTCTATAAGTGGTACACATATGTGCACGTCGGGTTTCAATTAGTATTATTTTACATATTTACGGTGCAAAGTTCAAAGCGTGTAAAAATGGATGATAGTGAAATTGAAAGACTTCTTATGGACAGCGATGGTGAGTTATCTAATGACGATGGCAATGAGTACGCATTACCTCTGGATGAGTATGGACGGTCTTCACAAGAAGAAGAGCAGTCTGATGAAGATGTCAGTGATGAAGCCAATTTTTCTAACGCAGCACGAGTACTTTGGCGCAAGTAGAATATGGTTATGTGTGGCCCTCAAATCGATGAAGACATTTTGATAGCAGAGGGGTATTCAAACTACAGTGTATTGTACTCATTTTTTGAATATTTTGATCTGGATTTTTGGAAATTATGGGCGGAGCAGACCAATCTCTATTCATCATATAAACGTGAATTGCGATCAGTTAAAACCAATCACACTGAATTAATACAATTTACAGGAGTGCAGATAATGATGGGTACCCTAAAATATCCCCAAGCCCGATTATATTGGAACAGGCAATTCTGTGCTCCTCTCATCCGAGACACGATCAAGATTTTTTGAACGTAGAAACTATCTTCATTTTGCTAACGACGAATCAAATGCCCTTGATGACAAATTGTGGAAAATTAGACCTATTCTGGATAGGGTACTAAAAAAATGTCACAGTCTTCCACGATGCGTACTAATAAGTGGACCGTGCGAGTTTTTTCCCACTTCATAGATTTGTGCATCGTTAACTGCTGGATAATGTACATTCGCTGTTGTAAAGATGAAAATGTGGAGCCAAGAAACAGGTTAACCCTTTTGCAGTACAGATTGAATTTATCGGCGGCTTTGATAAAATACGAAATACGAAATATCAATCCTATATTTTTAAATCCAAGCACCAGTCGCGCATCAACAAGTTCGAGCTGTTCTTTTCCAGGAGAAGACCCTCCAAGAAAAAAACAACGTACAGTTATAGCCCAGCCAGCAATGGAAACCCGGTTTGACGCAATAAACCTAGGTATACCTAGGTATATGGATGATAAATTTGCATCAAAATGCAGACTTCCAGGATGTTCTTCACGTTGTCGTACCATTTGCGCAAAATGTAATATTTATCTATGCATTCTAAAAAACAATTGTTTTGAAAAATATCATACTACTTCCTAATTCGATGTTAACCTTTTATAGATGTTAAGACCTGAGGTACACATATGTGTACCTTCTAAACCACTGAAAAAAAAAAAAATAACCAAAAAAAATTAAATAATTGTTTTTTTGAAATCCAATCAAGCCTGAAAATATCATAAAATCATATCTTTCAAGTTTGTTTATTGCATGGGCCTGAAGAGGATATAGCTTCTAAAATTAATACATTCAAAAATAAATTGAAGAATGATCCAAAAGATAAATTCGTACTTAAAATATATGAAGATACAAGACGATTAATAAAACAACACAAAGACTCTGTCGTGATTACAAACTCTGATAAAGGAAATAGATGTATCGAATGAAACAATTAATTTATGTTTTAATTGTATTGAATTTATTTTACTGAGCAACTCAATGTCGCTTTGTAGGTTCTTTTACAATTGAATTCTTAGCCTAACATATTGGGGTATTTATGGGAAATAATTGCTGCATAAGCATAAATAATATTATAAATAAATTGAAGCTTAAAGTTAGTTTGTTTGACGGTTTGGCACGTGTGCCTGACAATGAGTGAGTTCTATATTCAAAAAATTCAAACAACTGAAATATGAAACCCTTGTTGTTATGAATTATAAACGTTAAGTAGGACACAGTGGACGAAGCTACAGACTGCATAGAACACAGCAATCAGGACAGCGACAGGATGCCTCCTGATGTCGCCCGAACACCATCTTCACGGCGAGGCGCAAATGCTACCCGTAAAGGAGCACAATACAATGCTCACAACACTAGCGCAACTTCGCACCGGCTACTGCAGCAGGCTAAACTCCTACCTGAGTAGA
>NW_016158176.1:44798-52911 GCF_001687245.7 Rhagoletis zephyria
ACATGGTCGACTTTCAGTTACACTACACCTCCTTTTTTAAAAGAATGCTCATACAGAGTTTATTGTATGAACATTCCTATTTAGCAAGTAATTAAATATAATAATAGTTTATAAATTTATTTAAACTTAAAAAAAATAGTTTTAATGATTATATATCTTAATTCTATTTTTATGTACAATTTGGGTTTTTCCCGTTTTCTTATCAGTTATAGTTACATTATTTTTAAAATCTATATTATTAATTTTAAATGGTCCTTTGTATTGTGGTTGAATGAGGATGTGCCGAATGAGTGTCCGGCATGCGGAGAGACCCCACATGACTCGAAACATCTCTTCGCATGCCCGGAAAACCCGACAACCCTAACGGCCTTGTCCCTGTGGACCAACCCCACAGAAGCTGCACGCTTCCTAGGGTTGCCGTTAGTGGAACTTGACGACAATGACTTAGATACCAACCGTCCTGGGCGGGGTTGTTGTAGCCGCTACAACAACAACAACAACAACATTCAACCCGAAACTACAAACAACAAAAGATACACAGGCGTCACATATATACAAGGATTAACGGACAGTAAAACAATACGAAAAAGCATCCAAAACAAAAACATAACATTTGCACATAAACCACATAGAACGATCAATAGAATTTTTAGCAAAACAAAAGACGAAATAAACAAAGAACAACAACATAATGTGGTTTACGAAATCAAATGCAATGGTAAAGCTAGCGAAGCATGCAATAAAATATACGTAGGCCCAACGAAGCGCGCTCTTGGTATTAGAATAAGCGAACATAAAACCGACGCAAGAAATAAGAAGACAACACTTGCATTAGCACAACATTTAACGAATAGCGGGAATACAGCAGACTTTCAAAACGCGAAAATATTAGATGTGGAGAACAGAGATGGAACGCGACTAACATTAGAAAGTTTGCGAATACAACAAAAAATGCAGAATGCAATGAATTTAAAGGAAGACGTCGACAATATAAATTGCGCATACAGGACAGCAATAATGGTCAATAGGGAAACAGACGAGCAGAAGTACACTTAAATATAAATAAGTTGAAATCAGTGTGTATTTTTGTTATATTTTCTTTGTTTGATGTTCAATGTAAGTTATGTTTTGCGGCAAAAATTGTTACACCAACTTATTGTACTTGTTATAATTTTTATTTACATACATATGTGCCTAATTGTTTGTTTTTTATGTTTTGTTTTCAATAAACACCAGACTCCCTGAGGAAGATGTGAAAAACATCGAAACGCGTAGGAGGAAATAGACACATTGTTTGCTTTTTATTAAACCGGCCGGTAGAGCCGAAGGTCTATGCAACTAGCCCTCCTTATTTATTGTAAGTCAGTGATTGATCACTTTCTTTCTGTATAATAATAATAATAATAATAATAAACCGGCCGAAAAGGTCCTTAAACTACAATTTAGGAAAAAATAGTCATACAGAATTGTGCAGATAGAAACTGTCATTTTTAGAACCTATAGGGCCACGTCTATGATATATGTATATAAATTTTAGACTGGGGACTAGGGGGTGTGAAAATACTACTTTCACACTAATAAATGCAAATAGTTGCAAAAAAATGTCGAAATTTGATATTTTGACATGTCGTCTTCACTAATAAATAGTGATAAATACAATATAACATAGAAAATCCATCCCAAACACAAAGTCAACATACCTCTATAAAACAATGGTATGCAAAATAGCAATAAGTCCAAATGATCAAATTAAACAACACGCGTGAGCGTTTTTCTGACAAGGACAATTACTTACTTATCCTTGAACAATAATCATGCAAAAATTCAATCTAATTCAAAAGAATGAAAATACTGGTTGTCATTTTCAATATTTATAATACAAAAATTCAATGTCGACTTTTGTCCAGCTAGCTTGTTCTATTCGATTCACTGTGCATTGCAATGAAGCTTTAGCGTATAGCTTTCTGAAAGCCGCCTTCTGCCAAAACCCGAAGTGCTGCCGCCAACTGGAGTTGCGCAGGAAGGGATGTTCTTTTTATATCTTCTTCTTTTTTATTGGCGCTGTAACCACCTAAGAGATTTTGGCCGAGTCCAAAACAGCACGCCAGTCATTTCTCTTCTGTGCCACCTGAAGCCAATTGGAAATGCCAAGTGAAGCCAACTCCTTCTCCACCTGGTCTTTCCAACGCAGAGGAGGCCTTCCTTTTCCTCTGTTACCAGCATCGCGGCCCGCGTTAAGTACTTTCAGATCAGGAGCGTTTCTGTCCATTCAAACGACATGGCCAAGCCAGCGGAGCCGACGAATTTTAATTCGCTGCACTATGTCTATATCGTTGTAAAGCTCATACGGCTCATCGTCAAATCGTCTGAGGTATACGCCATCGCCAACGCGGAAAGGTCCGAAAATCTTTAGCAGAATCTTTCTCTCGAAAATCCAAGAGCCGCTTCATAAGGCATGATGAGCGACTTATAGAGTATGATCTTTGTACGACGAGAGAGGACTCTACTTCTCAATTGCCTGTTCAGTCCAAAGTAGCACTTGTTGGCAAGAGTGATTCTCCGTCGCGTTTCAAGGCACACATTATTATTGATGTTAATGCTGGTTCCCAAATAAACGAACTCGTCCACTTTTTCAAACACGTTACTGTCAACAACGACGTGTGTACCAAGTCGCGTATGCTCTGAATGTTTGTGTGATGACAGGAGATACTTCGGTTTGTCCTTGTTCACCACCAGACTCATTCAATTTGCTACTCTATCTAATCACGAAAAGGCAGAACAGACGTAGCCCTTGTTTTTGCCGATAATATTGATGTCGCCGGTATACGCCAGCAATTGTACGCTCTTGTGAAGTACTGTGCCTAAGCGGTTCAGTTCTGCGGCTCTTATTGNAGCAGAACAGACGTAGCCCTTGTTTTTTCCGATAATATTGATGTCGCCGGTATACGCCAGCAATTGTATGCTCTTGTGAAGTACTGTGCCTAAGCGGTTCAGTTCTGCGGCTCTTATTGTCTTCTCCAACATAAGAAACCTCGTTTGGTATCAACGGCTCGGAGAGGTCCTTCCCAATTTTGACAGAGCTGATGGTATTGCTCAACGTCATTTTACACAACCGTATTAGTTTCGCGGGGATACCAAATTCAGCCATCGCGGCATAGAGGCAACTTCTCTTCGTGCTGTTGAAAGCGGCTTTAAAATCGACAAATAGATGGTGTGTGTCGATTGTATTCTCGCGGGTATTTTCCAAGATATGGCGTATTGTGATTACCTCATCTATGGTGGATTTGCCAGGCCTTAAGCCACACTGATAAGGTCCAATCAGTTCGTTGACGGTGGGTTACAGTTTTTCACACAATACGCTCGATAAGACCATGTAGTCTATGCTTAGAAGGCTGATCCCGCGGTAGTTGGCGCGAATGGCGGCGTCGCCTTTCTTGTGGATTGGGGAGAATACACTTAAATTCCAGTCGTCGGGCAAATAACTTAGAATTAATTACACTCATTCTGTACAACTAATCACCCACTNGAGTTGATGCATCCATCGACTCCATCGCATGATTATCGACTCCGTACTTCAATATATCAGCAAGCAGACTATCATCTCTAGCAGCTTTGTTGTTTTTAAGCCACGTAGTCGCTATTCGCACCTCGTCATATTCAGGCGGTGGGACATCGACTCCAGCGCAGCGTGGCCCTATAGGCGGCGTCTTGACATTCCTCATCGTACCAGTTGTTCTTTCGGGCTCGATGAAATTGAACTACTTCTTCGACGGCGGTACTTAATGATCGGGAAATGTGGTTGTTGGATCACCCTTTATGTTTTTAGTAGTTACTCAAATAACTTAGAATTAATTACACTCATTCTGTACAACTAATCACCCACTCTTTGTAAATCTATATACACACACATGCACACATAGTCAACATTACACTTTATTGCACTTTATATAACTCTCATTTACTCCTTTGAACTTCGCAAACATTCCAATAAATTACTACAATTCTATCGCTCATAGGAAACACGTCGTTTTGGTTTTCGTTCGCTTCGCTATTCATACTTATACATATCGACGCCGTGGTTTAGCTTATTTCGGTTGGCAAAGATTGTGGTCTCTGTTCATTGGAGTTATACACCCCCACTTCTGTGTAAACAAGAAAAAACCTCCTTGTAACAAACATTTTGGCGCCCAACGTGGGACTTGTGTAAATCAAACTTCAATTTAAACGCTTTATTTTGTCATGAACCCGTTCACTGAAACAACAACAACAATCAAACTGTTCGTATTTCAACTAAGGCCACTTCGATTCATTGTCGCTGCACTTCACTGCTTGCTAGCAGTTTGATTCCTACCGTGGATTCCCCAAATTTCGCAAACACATATCTTGCTGTTCTTCAAATTGAATTCACCGCTCATTGAAAATGAATGTATGTATGTATGTACCCTGACCCAAATAAAGTTGTTTGGTACTGGTGCCTTTGCTGTATATCCCTGCAAGTACATCTGGCCTACACCTAGTTATTGTTGTTGCGCCTCTTAATTGCCTTGAACTGTTTTGTTACCGCTGACTTCCATTCGTCACTCTCACTAGCAGGTCGTCGCGCTACTAACTCTAATCGCCGTCGTTCACATCGCACTGAAGCTGTGCTGTTTTGAATTTTTTGTACTTCGCTTTGCTGTCGTCTGCGTCAACACTTGACCGCTAACACATAAAACAGCCAGCGACCCAGCAGGAACATTTTCGTAAATCCACATCTTGTTACCAGCAGCCACGTCTCTCGAAGAATGCAAGCGCAAGCGGTCTAACATTAAGCGGAACATCTCACGCATTAAATCAATCGTCGAAGCAGCACGGGAGGCAGATGATAAACTCTCCAATTGAACTGCAGTGCCGGTTAGGAATTTTGGGGTCTTACTTCAAGCAAGCCTCGTCCGTACAAACTGACATTGAAGACTTAGACCCAGAGACAACGGCCGTGCAGACCTGGAGGACAGCCAGGTCGCAGTCAAGCTGAGCATCCAAGCAGAATTAGGGGAATATGTAAATAGCACCCTCGTCGCACCTACCTAGGTTGTCTCTGCCAACCTTTAGTGGAGATTATGCCGACTACAGGAATTTTATCACGTCATTTACCCAAACCAAAAATGGATCCAAAATACAAAAAGTGCAGTAACTGCGGTGGAAATCACACTGCTAACTATAGAGGTTGTCCAGTTTATATCTCAATGAAAGAAAACAATTCCCAAAAATATTCCTATTAGGCATAACCCCATACCAGAACCCGATAAGCCAATGTCTGCGCCAATGACTGTTAATAACTTTACTTCATATGCACAAATGCTCAAAAATACTCCTCCGACACAACCTCTTTTTGGTCATAATAGTAGTAACATAGAAGCTACTATAAACAACTTTATGAAAGTTATGCAGGAGCAAATGATAGCAATGCAGAGCATGGTACAAGATTTGACTAAAAATCAAAATCTATTACTTTAAGCCATTTTAGTTAAACCAATCTCACAATTTGTTTTTGGAATGCGAACGGGATAACCCAGCATAAAAACGAACTAANATAAACAACTTTATGAAAGTTATGCAGGAGCAAATGATAGCAATGCAGAGCATGGTACAAGATTTGACTAAAAATCAAAATCTATTACTTTAAGCCATTTTAGTTAAACCAAGAATAATCTCAAAATTTGTTTTTGGAATGCGAACGGGATAACCCAGCATAAAAACGAACTAAAAATTTTCCTAGAGCGATATCATATAGATGTTTTGCTTGTATCTGAAACCCACCTTACGCAATTTAATAACTATCAAATTAATGGGTACAAATTCTATGATACTAGCAATCCACAAGGTAAAGCCCGAGGTGGAACAGCTATTCTAATTCATAACAGAATAAAGCACTATGAATTAGAATCGCAAAGTGATGAGTTCATTCAAAACACTGCAATACACACTGTTGACCACTTGGGTGGCCTTACTGTATCTGCTATACACTGGCCCCTCGTCATAACAGAACAGAAAAACAATTTAATGACTTTTTCCTANATCAAATTAATGAGTACAAATTCTATGATACTAGCAATCCACAAGGTAAAGCCCGAGGTGGAACAGCTATTCTAATTCATAACAGAATAAAGCACTATGAATTAGAATCGCAAAGTGATGAGTTCATTCAAAACACTGCAATACACACTGTTGACCACTTGGGTGGCCTTACTGTATCTGCTATACACTGGCCCCTCGTCATAACAGAACAGAAAAACAATTTAATGACTTTTTCCTAAAGTTTGGTAGTAAGTTTATTGTAGCAGGAGACTACAATGCCAAACACACACTCTGGGGATCTAGATTGATTACACCAAACGGTAGAAATCTATATAAAGTAATTAAGATCTGTTCTTAATTTGAAGTCTTGTCTACTGGTCAGCCAACGTATTGGCCATCTGACCCCCAAAAAATACCCGATCTTATTGGCTTTGGTGTAACAAAGGGTATTGCGCTACACCGAGTACATACTGAAGCATTATTTGATCTCTCTTCAGGGCCATTCACATACAACTTTCCTCGCTTTGCTTGACAATTCAAACTTTGACAACAAAGCGTGAAAAGAAGAAGGTATGCTACAATTAACGCTTTGACATCTTTTGCGTTCTCCTTTTCCTCCATATATTTTATCTGTAAAATAGATAACAATATAATAATATGCATTAATAATAACAATAAAATTCCTATTTGCCCTATTTTTGTCATTAAATGCAAATGCAAGCGCATGAGAAAAGATACATGTAGACAGCTGATTGCCAAAGCGGGCAAAAATTGAGAGTTGCCCAAGATTTTGCTTCGTTTTGCTTTGCTTTGCTTCAAACGTTTTTTATGTGAGCATACTCAAGCATATGCCTACATCGATTTTATATGTCAAAGCAAAGAACTATCAAGCAAAGCGAAGAAAGTTGTATGTGAATCAGCCTTTCAGATCATTCACCCTGCCTCATAACATTATCAATGTTTACTAATTATGAAGAAAAACAAACAGGGCGGCTGAAAATCTCACTGATATAATAGTTAAGGCCGCAGAAATTGCAACACCAAATCCTTCTATTAAACATCGCAGTTCTTACTGCCCTGGCCTGCACACCCCAAACATTCTAAACTTAATAAGTAAAAGGCGCAAATTAAGAAGGGAATGGCAAAGAATTCGCTCTCCGAAGCTTAAACAGGAGCTGAATGCGTGTACAAAGGAACTACGTATTTTGTTGCAGGTGGAAAAAGAAAGAAGTACGACGTCGATCCTTCAGTCCTTGTCTTGTTCGAAACAGACTAACTACTCGCTTTGGCGAACAATGAAGCATGCGAAGAGGCTCCGAGAAGCACCATTACGTACTCAGGACGGAAGCTGGGCGAGGAAAGATGAGGATAAAGCAAACGCTTTCGCCTGTCATCTTTCACAAGTCTTTAGACTCAATGAAGGCTCTCAGCCTTCCAATATTAACACCATTGTTCATGATATTCAGAAGAATAAAGCGCCTGGTTACGATAGGATTACAGGTGAAATGATAAAGAAGCTTCCACAATTGCCGTACATTTTTTGTTACATATTTTCAATAACATGCTTAAGGGTGACAGGTAATAAGATCTGCGGAAATAAGGTCAATTGTCTTTATTTCCCACCCTGGTGCGAAATAAAGTCAATTGACATTATTACCTTTTAAAAACGAAATAAAATCCATAGACATTATTTCTCTTCAAACATTAAATTTGCTTAGCTTCGCGGTGGCCCGCGTTAGCGCGCTACATCGCGCTCGCGCCCCGCGCGACCGGCGCGTACACCACGTCACGCTACGCCGCGGGCCCCGGCCCCCCTTCCCCGTCTCCCACCGCGCTGTAACGCAGGTAGACTTATTTTTTGTATACGTTGAAATAAAATTGTTATATATTTTAAACATCGAGGGCTTATCTTCAGTAATACCCTGAATCTGCAGACTTTTCACTTGAGATTATAATATAAAAATCCAACTAAGCTTTAACTGTCATCAGTGATACTAATTTTACCTCATATAATGACAGGTAATAAGTCCCAGATGGTTTCTAAAATCACAAATTA
>NW_016158176.1:53011-54078 GCF_001687245.7 Rhagoletis zephyria
TAATAAAGTGTAACATTTTCTACGATTATCGCATTGGAAGATTTTTCTAAAGTAAATATTTTTTTGTCGCTACTCATTACTTGCTTCTTTTATAATTATGCCTTTTGTTAAGTGCTATAATCCTTTTAAATTTAAATGTCATAAAAATAAGAATGTGCGTAAAGTAAATAGGAAGAAACGTACCTCACAGTTTGTATTTGTGCGACAAATGTCGTAAACAGCTTTTGAAAGAAGGTTGGCCTAAAGTTACTGGTAAACGTAAATCTAAACCTGAATCTTCTGCATCTTCTGAGTCTGAGAATAAATCTGAGTCTGAGAACGAATCTGATTCAGATTTATCTTTTGCTAAGGATGATAAATCTACTAATAACGGTAATGCTTCCGCTGATTTTCTGCAAATTATTGAAAAGCTAAAAAATAAATTCAATGATCCACAGATTGGTAGATTTGAAAAGTATGAATTATTAAAGCTGGTACCAGATTTATGGGGTGAAAGAAAAGTAGCAAAGATATTTGGATGTTCACGCCAACTTGTCAAACAAGCAAGAGAAGGAAAAAGCGATAAAATTAGTGGAAATTCATTATCTGAGAAATCAAAACGTTGGTTATTAGTTTGTAGGAAAAGGACACAAATAGTCGTCTTTTGCCAGGTAAAAAAGATTTCGTTTCAGTAAAGCAATCCGATGGAAAACGTGTTCATGTACAGAAGCGTTTAATTTTATGCAATCTTTCGGAGCTTTATTACCTTTTTAAATTAGAACATCCGAATTGTAAGATAGGATTTTCCACCTTCGCCCGATTGCGAACGAAGCATTGTGTTCTTGCGGGATCATGTGAAACACATTCGGTTTGTGTATGTACTTACCACGAAAATGTGCGCTTAATGATTGACGGAGCATCTATACCCTCTTTGTCTGAATCCAGTGTTTTAAAACTTACTTCTTATAAAGATTGCTTAAAAATCTGTCTGTGAAAATGCTACACCTCAATGTCATTGCGAAAATAATATTGATATTATAAAAGACCACTTAAATGAGATTTTCGAGTCTAACGGAATTGATAAAATT
>NW_016158176.1:54088-62581 GCF_001687245.7 Rhagoletis zephyria
CAGAAGCTCTTTTCAATTGGGCGAAGAAAAATATGTATTTTTCTTCAAAAGAAGAACACAATGTGATCGAAAATTCCTTGAAAGTCAGATTTTCTTCATAAAAAAGAATCAGTGGCACCCAAAAGTATCACGCTTTTATACCTATCGGTACCGAAGAATTGTTATTGTGGACATAAACGCAAAAGCACATGAACATCAAGTTATGATTCAAGTACGTAATAATTTTAATTAAAAAACCAAACAACCAAAAACAAATAAAAAGAGTACAAAAAAAGTTTAAATATAATAGAAATAAAAAAAGGGATTAAATGTCTGCTACGTCCACGTCGTTAATCCTGGGTTACGCTAAATGCAGATAATAAAAGTCCATACATCAATGATTTTTCATCCTAGCGTCAGTTTGAAATCTAAGGAATCCTGTTTGCTTGTCTTATTTTTTACTTACCTTTCTCTTCTGCTGATAAGTTATTGCAATTTGTTGCCAACAAAGAAATTGCTCGGATTGAGAGCGTTGCGCTGAGTGGGTTTTTTATTTGTAACTCATACAAATATTGCTGTCCCAAAATTCCCTTTAGGGGGTGAAAAAGTGATGAAATAAGGAACATTTTTGGGTATTTTTGAAAAAAATCTAAGGGGGCATAAAAGGTTAAAAATTAAAAAAAAAATAATAATTTTTTTATATGAAATATTGATTTTAAAAAATTTTTATGATACACAGTTTTAAAGTTTCGGAAAGTTTGTTCAAAAAAGTCTAATGTCGTTTTAATATCCGTTCATTTGTTTAAAAGTTATGGCGGTTCGAAAATTTTTTTTGCAAAAAACTTTGACCCCTGCCAGTATGGCAACTCCGCGTTACNGATTTTAAAAAATTTTTATGATACACAGTTTTAAAGTTTAGGAAAGTTTGTTCAAAAAAGTCTAATGTCGTTTTAATATCCGTTCATTTGTTTAAAAGTTATGGCGGTTCGAAAATTTTTTTTGCAAAAAACTTTGACCCCTGCCAGTATGGCAACTCCGCGTTACGTAGACCTAACACCATATTTTTTATTTTAGTTATAAGATATATCATTTCCAAAAAAATAAAGAACTTTTTTTTTCTAGAAAATGCCTCATATATAAATACCTCGTCTATGCGGAATCCAATACCACGTCATGTATGTACAATAAAAAAGGGATTTGGTTATTCTTTTTCCATTACTGCTTACTTTATTAATTTAAGTTAAGATTAATAATAATACTCTTATAGCAAGTAGGTTCAGTGAAAATACCATTCCACTGGTTTGAAAAAACAGCTTTTTGCGCTTCTGTAAAATTTATTTACCATCCTATAAGCGGTACTACGTTTGGCGTATACGAAGTATTTCGCGCTGAGCAACGATATAGTTCAATAAGTCCAATTTTTAATTGTTTAATCTTAATCTTAAAATATATACAATGTGGTGGTTCACGCAGATTAGGTATTTTATTGATTCGTACAAAGAAGCTGGAAATTGTGTACCTATATACTTATTTAAACCCGTCATTTAGAGACTGGTAATGTTTACGAAGATATTAACATTCACACACATGCATCTAATACGGGAAGACTGATTTTCTAAAATATGTATTTACATATTACAGCCTGAAAAGGATTTATTTTTCAAAAATGCAAATAAAAATTGATTTTCTTTGGTTTGTAAACGTACCATATAAAAGAATTTGTGATGACCTGTATGGTTAATCTAATAAAAACAATTTGTTATTTTTCCTTACATTTGGTAACTTTTTCGTCTAATCTTGGTTAGAAAGTTCTTTGAGCGGCGGCATAACTGCACTTGGATAAGAATGTAACTAAGCTTTGATGATAGCTATTTTAGTTACTTTCTCTTTAATTATGCTACTAATCTGGCGCTGTGTATTATTTTTGATGGTTGCCACAATTGGTAACTTTCTACCAAAATTGGTAACTTTTAAACGATTTGGTAACTTGGTAACTTTTATTTTATTTTGGTAACTTTTGCAACCAAACATCTATTTATATTACTAGAAAGAAATGAATTATGTTTTGCCTGTGCGTAATTATAAAAACCCTTCGAGTTTCAGTGGCAGCACTACTGACACTTCTACAAATTTACTTCGATAAAATTAGAGTCATCTCATATTCGAATACTGGAAATATTTGAATTACAGTGGCAGCAACACGGGCTGCATTTCTGAAACAACTTTCGAATGTTTGCGATATTTGAATTCTACAGTAAAAATGGTATAAAAATTCGGCCATCTGGCAATTTTTGGTAAGGTCCACAAATCGTTGTGATTATTCCGGCACAAATAAAAATATCGCGTGCTTTTTACCAGTCCCACCTACCGACATCTATTTCGACCCACAGAATCCGAGTCTGAGGTCCGTTTGACACGTACAGTAAATTATGAAAAACCGAAAAAATAGCTCAAAGTTTCGGTTAAAAGCACCCGCCACTTTTTTTGTATGCCGGTGCTATTATTCCGTGAGTCGCAGGTTCAAATATCGGCACATTCCGAACGAAAAAATGACACTGGAGATGGCACAACGCCGAAACCGGTTTGTCTCTAAACCAAATTTGCCAAAAGATGACGAAAAATCGTTCCACATTACATCATACCCCTACCCCGTCGGAAACACCAACAACGAAAACGAGAATATCGGCACATGCAGTAATTAATTGATAGAAAAATATTTTCTAATAAAAAAAATTATTATAAATAATTGTCAATAGCAATTTCAATCTTGATAATTTATCAAGAAAATAGATTTAAACTTCTTTGCTATAACTGGGATTTTTTGATAAATAATCGAAAATTGACAATTTGTAAATATATTGAATTTATTAAGTGCACAGAATGGGCTGTAAGTATTGTTATGAAATATACCAGTTTTGTTCAGTCTATTTTTTTCTCAGTGAAGAAGTGAAGATTTTGGTATTGAAGATTTGGTAACTTTTGGTAACTTTTTTAAGAGATTTTGGTAGAAAAAAATGTTGGCGAGTGGCAACCATGGATGCTACACATGACATTTGGTTATTGAGTTAGGTTAGTTTACTTACATATATATCTTTTGTTTGGATTTTTATTATTTCTCATTGATAGCATCTGCCAAAAGGTGTGACCAGATAGAAAAAAAGCTATATTCGTAACATTTTGCCAATAATATAGGTATTTAACAAATTTAATGATGTTAAATCTTTTCCTTAAGCCTGATGCTAAAGCTAATCTTAATGAATTTATAAATAAGGAATTTGCTATTTAATTTAATTAAATATTTAATTGCTAATTTAATTTAATTGTGAGATGATGTGAGCCTTAGGTGCATAAGTATGGTTANTAATGTAGCGTAACTGAATCATAACGGATTGCTAATTTAATTTAATTGTGAGATGATGTGAGCCTTAGGTGCATAAGNCTATTTAATTTAATTAAATATTTAATTGCTAATTTAATTTAATTGTGAGATGATGTGAGCCTTAGGTGCATAAGTATGGTTAGGTTGGCGGGTTACTCTCTGGTTGGGAAGGGAAGAGTAGGGAGGTTGTCCATTTGTCCATCTTAGGGTGATCGAGGGGCAACTCCCGTCCGATGTGCATATTTATTGCTAGGATTAGGGATGTAGTCTTTTAGTCGTCAGATATTAATAATTAAGTGCATGAGTTTAATTTTTGTATGGTCTGGTTATTGGAACTATGTAGCGGCAAGAACCACCCCAATTCGACGAACTTAGTGCCAGGCTGACGTTAGATGCACAGCCGTCCACATCCAATGTACCAAAGGACTTCATTAAACCATGTAAAAAATAAGAGCCGGATTCAGATATCCGGTAAACTGCTGGTTTAGCAAAACTATCTTTAAATTTTTTTAGCTTGGCGGGGATGTTAATAAACGTATATATTTACATTATTTATCACTTTTCACTTCATTAGTAACAGTATTTACCTAATTTGTTGTCAAATTCTTTGCATTTTCACCAACAAAGTTCCATACAAAAAGAGCACTTATCACTTATATTCTCATAGATATACGATCTTTGCAATGTCCACTTGTATTTTATATACATTAAATGTATTTTATTTTTTAACAATATAAAACGTTTTTAATAATTTCACTACTTTTCTTCAACAAAGCAGTAGTATGTTCAAACAGGCCAATTAGCTGAGGCAATTAAGCTTTAAATTGCGTCACTGAGTTTGGTGTTCATACACATTAAATTAAGCTGAAACAATTTGTGTTTAAAAGCTGATACTTTTATTTTGTTTGTAAAAAGTTTTGTCTAAACAAAATGGAGAGATTTTCAACTTTAAATACAATTTTGTTGGTGTATAATAGAAATATTGAACTTTTCCAGTCAATAGAATCATGTTTTGATTGCAGATGGGCTTTTTTAGGAAAAAAATAGTTTATTTCCTATTTGATCTGAACGACATTTAATTTTTCTGACATTTCGTTGTCATGGCATTGCGTTTTCTTTTTGAACATACCCTCTGCTCTTCTCATTAAACACACTACACAGGATTGCATGAGCATATTTACGACAATTTGCTGCCAATTAGTTACTAATTGCAAGATAATTGTGTTAGTTTGTATAAGGCTACTTTTGTTGCAATTAGGGGTTTAATTGCTGAAATGCTCTCAATTGGCTAATTGGGTACCTGTTTGAACATACTCTAAACAAGCGACCAAATCAAAATGGCTGTAATGGTGAACAAAAAGAAGGCCGCCAATGCAGAGAGATGTTCTCTGCAAAAGGTGTTCAGCCTCCCTTCTTCGGCTACACAGAAAGAAGAATTCTACTTAGTGAGTGTAGTTATTCTTATTTCAAATAAAACTCTCTTTATTAGTCCTAAACTATCGATAGTAGACACTATCGATAGTATGGGATTGTTCTTTACAAACCATCGATAACTAACGATAGATTTTAAACTTACAATTTGGCTTTATATTGCGCTTGGCATATTTGTAAAAAATATTTCTTACAAAATCAGTAAATCGTAAGCTTAGAGCGGAAGTTTGCTAAGTCTATTTTTAGAAATTTTACAGGATGGGAAAACTTATAGCCATTTTATTCAAGAATTTTTCAAAACTTTAATTAAAATATTTTGCGTGATTAAAACAAAGAAAAACTTTATACAAATCAGAAGGAGTTGTTGCTTTTAATATAAACAGATTTATTTAGAGCTACTTATTTACTTACATCATTCAATATCAGATATTTACCTTTTTCAGTTATCTTCTCGAAACTATCCATATTTTTCACTTATCAAAACACCCGCTGAAACAAGAAAATGCTGGTAAATGTACGCTTCCGAAATATGTTTTATTAAAAGGTGCTGCCAGGCTGTACCAAATGCGCATGCAAAGTGACAAAAAGCGATAAAACAATAATGATAGAAAAACAAAAAATATCAAAAACTATCGATGGTGGTACGATAGTCAAAAACCATCGATAGTATCGACAGTTCCATCGATAGTTTCAGACCACTATTCCCAATAGACCAGTTAAATCTTCAACAAGCAAAATGTTAATGAAAAATTTTTAACATACGACTTCAAAATTTAAAAAGAAAATTATCATATTTCACAACAATCTTAAATCTAAAAATTTAAACGATTATAAAGTCAAGTGCATTGGATAATATATTAAGGGCCGGTTGTTCACTGTCTGATTAGCACAAATCGGAGGTAGAAGCTCCGGTTAAGCACAACTACTGCTTTATCGATCACATGTTACATGCATGATGTCGAAATCGTCGATAGTGTAGTGGTAGTGATAACCAGGCATTGAACAACCGGCCCAAAATGATAAGAATCCTACAGGTTTTTTCTTAACAGCGGTCGTCCCTCGGAAGGCAATGGCAAACCTCCGAGTGTATTTCTGCCATGAAAAACAGCTTCTCATAAAAATACAATCGCCGTTCGGAGTCGGCGTAAAACTGTAGGTCCCTCCGCTTTGTGTGACAACATCAAGGCGCACGCCACAAATCGGAGGAGAAGCTCGGCCAAATACTAACATATGTGTAAGCGCCAATCTATTATTATTATTATTAAATTCGATTGGACCTTTCTAAATTTTTCACGTAAACTAACCAAAATTTCAGTCGAAGTTTCTCAGAAGTTGGAACACCGGGAAATCGTAAATTTTGCCCGAAAACCATTGCAGCTGGTTTAGGTAAAATGTCCTCTTTAAATGTTGATCGCAAGCTTAACAATATCATAGGTATCTCAGCATACTAATCCCTGGTTCCATTTGTAGCCATTATGGAAGATTTCAATTGCCTATGAAAACGTTCTACCATAACATTAGCCTGAGGATGGTAAGACGACGTTGTAATTTGGTGGCTTCCTAGAAACTCTGCCAATTCTGAAAACAAATTAGAGGTAAATGGTAGAGCTGGGATACTATCGATAGCACCGCCACTCGATAGTTTTCGAAACGATAGTTGAAAACATCAACAGTATCGATAGTACTATCGTCGTGAGAGGTATTGAATTGAAATGCTAAATTGCTTGAAAATGAAATAATTCATAAATTTATAAAATTTGTAAATTAAAGAGACTATATAAATTTGTTTACGTTTGAGTGCATCAAAAAGAACTCCATATAATAATAAAACAAACTTATTAATTTATGCGTCTGCATTATATATACATATGTTTGTCCCTTTTGAAGTGCAAAGAAGTGAAATTGGCTTCAATAACACATTACCTATACTACAAAACCAAAGATATTCCTTTAAATTGACAGCGCATACTTATAAAAGTTCAACTGAGATCAAATGCGGAGGCACATATCAAAATCCGGACAAAGGAAATTATTAACATTTTACCATATTATAAGAAAACGAATAAACTACTGGTCAAAATAATAGCACCACAACATTTTAGCAGTTTTGACAATTTTTTGTTTGTTTAGTGTCTACTAATTTTTTATAACAGTTGTACAAAATATAAAAAACTACAAAATCATTAAAATTTCAAGCTTTTTTATTCGAATTTCTATAAAAATTTTGTGTAAACGGTTTTTTAGCTTATTAAATTTTACTATAACTCAGTGTAAGCTTATAGTTGCTAAAAATTCCAATAACTACAAATTTTTTTTCGCCGACTGTATTGTGATTTTCTTTTAAAAAAATTAATGTAATGTTAATAGATGTAAAGAGAGAAGTCCCCTTTCGAATGAGGGGGGTTTAGGGGGCCATGTCCCCTCCCCCTCCGCCCCCTACCCCAAAAACGACCTGCAAATAACTAAACATTTCCCTTTTATTGACTTTGGCCGTTCAAAATTTTGGATGGCTTCAATTCCATTTTCAGAAGGCCTAATACCTGCCTCAGAAATACAATGCCTTAAAAAGTCAATATTTGACGCGCCACAAATGCATTTACTTAGTTTAACGTTCAAACCATGATACAAAAAATAAGGTAGTTTCAATAAACAGCTTTTTGACTAAAAAGCAGATTTTTGACAATTGCTCAATTGTGAAAAAATCGAAGCGGCGTTACCCAATTGTAAATTTTTTGGTGTGGGAGATTTTATATCCTAAATTTGGGATTTTAATAAAATATTTGTGTTAATATTTACCTTTTAAAAATAATTAATATCTTATCCTAAAAACGTTTAAATTTTACATTAAATTCGATAACAACTTGCCAAAACATTATTTTAATATTAATACAATGTTAGTGAACATATTTAAAAAATTTGTTAGTGTCCTCATGTCATCTGATTATTTCACACTGTAGTTTTCTATATCGGATACAATGATTCTGATATAATTCAGACACTGAAATTATACATTTCGATGTGTTATTTAATACATATTGTCTTTGTTTATTTATCAGCAAATGGAATTTACTTTGTGGCCCACGGGCCGCGAAATTTTTCCAGCAACACATATTGTTTTCAGATGAAGTTTTGACAAAGTGAAGTATAAAATAAATAGATAAAAACGAATTTTCAATCAAACTGATCTGTGTAGTTTAGGGGCGTCTTTTGGTAAATGTTCTGGAGGCTGTTTTAATATATCCTATCTTATTATACATTTCTTAGCTTTTCTACATTCTGAGAAGTTGAGAGAATGAAGTCTAATATTCTTTTTGGGTCAACTATGATGTTTGATTTCATTTTTTGTAATCATTAGTTCATTTCGTTTGAGCAGTCACAATGCCGATTTTTTTGAAATTTCGGGCACAAATTTTCCATGAATGGTTATAGGCTAAAACAAAANTATTTCATTTTTTGCAATCATTAGTTCTTTTCCCTGGAGGGAATGGTTCCGTGCGCAGAAGTGGAAAACTTTTGACTGCCATTCACCTGGGAGTGGCCAGAAGCGATTCTTGTGTGTACGGTTCAAATCGCAGCTCACAACGTCCGGATATTTATATCCACGTATCCTCTGGGTAGCAACCAAACACCCGTTTGGGAGCGAGCTAAAGTGAGAAGGCGTAAAACTTCGCGTGCGCTGGGTTTGGGTCCCGCCACGTTAAAAC
>NW_016158176.1:64748-81912 GCF_001687245.7 Rhagoletis zephyria
CAACTGTAGTAGACGTCGCAAGGCTTCACGCTTACTTTACCTTGCCCCGTCCATCGCATTTCTTGGATGGCGGTGTTGTCAGGCTTTGTCTTCCCGAGGACATCAACCAGCCGGGCAGAGGCACCTTCCCCATTAAGGGTCCGGATATTCCAGGTGCATACCCTTAAATCATAGTCCTTTATACGTTTGCCGTGGTCGTCATCAGAAAAAGGGGGTCTCATCCGAGGCTGTTTGCTTCTTTTCATTGGGCGGGATATCGAAAAAAATATACCCCTATTTTTTATTTTGAAATCAAAAAATATTTAGGGAGTGCTCAAAGCGTTCAAAGTTTTCCATGTTTTTTATATGGAGAAAAAACAATTTTTCGTAGAAATGGTATAAAACTCTTTAAAATCAATATTTTTCGACCAGGAGACTGTGGTTCTCCTCAGGAGACTTCCAGTATTAATATCCAATTGTTTTTTAACCATTTTTTATGATTAAAGATTTTTTATTGGTTCCCCCCATTGCATTTTCTAAGGGCTTTGGAGGGCCTATAAAATATAGTTACCATGAAAAAATTGTTAAAGAAACAATTGAGCATTATTACTGGGAGTCTCCTGAAGATAAGTAAAGTTTTCCGATCGAAAAATATTGATTTACAAGGATTCTACACTATTTCTACGAAAAGATGTTTTTTCTCTATATAAAATACATGGAAAACTTTGAGCGCTTTGAGCACTATCTAAATTATTTTTTATTTCAAAATAAAAAAATATGGGTATATTTTTTCGGTATATAACAATCCTAGGGGGCGGCGGCATTAAAAATCCGACCTTATTTTTTTACATACATTTTTGGACCACTTTAATGTACATGTGTATTTAAAAATGTCATGAAAATTGTTTTGCCAGCTTCATTTTGCAAAAATGTTGCCAGCTTTTTCACAGCGTCAACATAATACTACTTTGCTGAGGAAATGTTGTGGAATTTCACACTTATTTCACAGAAAGAAATTTTATTTGCAATTTAACAGCTTTTTCACGTGAAATAGGAATCTTAAGAACAAAGATTTTTAAATCGACAAAAAATTAATAAGAAAATTTGAAGGATTTTAGATATTGGGTATGGTAGCACGAAATGTCACAATCTGCTTAATTGTCAGGTTGTTAATATGGCGACGAAAAAGTGACAATGGAACTACTTTGTTTTTTGTATCATGGTTCAAACCATAGTAAGATAAACGCTCGAAAAGTACACGAAGATCTCTAAAATGTTGTTCCGCGAAGACAAAGTCTAACTTGCTGACTACTTCATTGATGAATCTTTGAAATGTTTACGCTGAGTTCCTAAGACCGAAGGGCATTTCGGTGAATTCGAACATACCAAAAGGAGTAGTAATTTCAATTTTATAAATATCGTCCTCTTCCACCGGAATTTGGTGGTATGCTCTAACTAGATCTAATTTTTAAAATAGTCTTTTATTTCTAAGATGCATATTAGAATCATAAATATATGTTAAAGGATATCGATCGGATACAGTAACAACATTAAGTCTACGAAAATCACCAAAAGGACGCTAGTACTAAATGAAATGGATACTAAATGAAGTGGAGATCAGTGCCGCCGTTGAGAATTTTCAGAAAGTCGCAAAAAAGGGGTAATTGACGAAAAAATTGTCACCATATTATATTTGCTTTTCTTTACTAGTAAAAAACATCGGAGATCCCAAGTCACAATCAAATTTACATGTATTATATTTAAAGTCTTTTCGTTGCTAGAACGTTAAAATGTTAAATTTAAGCAAAAAATAGCGGGACAAGCTTTAAACAAAACATATAAAACGAGTTGCTGCAAGAAGTGTTGCATTTCCTTTAAAAGTTTTAAGTGCTGCATTTTTTCCTTCTTACAAGAGGATATATTTTTTAATAGCATGGTTCTAAAACAAAATCTCTGAAAAGGGGCAAAAGTCACACATATTTTTGGAAAAGGGTCGAAAAATCCAAATTTTCAAAAAGTCGGGTCAAAGGGTATTGACGCCTAAAATTGGATATTGATATGTTTTGAGAAAAAGTTGATTCTATGAAAAATGGATTGAATGAAAATAGCTTCATGCATCTCGCCAATTTTGTTTTTAATATAATTTCATAGCTCGGCGGCTGCAAAACGCAAATTTTCAACGCTTTCTTTGATAAAAACTAAACTAAGAAATAAACTTAAGATTGAAAGTATGAATAGCATAATGCTGTGCAAGGAACTTGTAAACAAAAATTACCCGCACAATGTATGGTCAGTTGCTAAAGATTTACATGTGTTATTAATTGATTTAAATTTGCATTTAAGAAATTAAACTTACTGGTACATAACATATATATGTATATGTGCAGGGCCGAAGCCAGGAGTAATCATAGTCAACTTATGTCCAGTAGTCGAACAAATTATAGCCGCACAACATTTTCACAAGTTTTAAAATATTATTTTTGCTGTTATTTAATTTTGGTTAGTTTTTTTAAACTTCATTCTTTAAAACATCCGTATAAATACAAGTTTAAAGGCAGTATCACACGATTGGGATTTGCCAAAATTTGGTGCAAATCGTATCCCAATTTCATTTCATTTCATTTATTAAACAAATTCATTAGTACAATAAGATCTTAAAGCTCTTTTATAGTACAACAGTAATTATAAAGCACAAACATAAAGCAAAAAAAGGAAAACAATAAGTAAAAAAATAAAAATAAAAAAATAAAAGAAAAAGAAAAACGCAACTAGTTCTAAGACTAAAAACTAACATTATTACTTAAGTAAAAACACAACGACACAAGCGTAAACATGTGTAGATAAATACATCACATATTTCCTAACATTCCTAACATTTCCACACATTCCTAAAGTTGCCCTTGTTTAAGCTGGAGCGAGTAGCAAGTGGAACGGAATTTCATAAAAGCGTGGCGTTGACAAAAAATAGTTAAGATAGTTAAAGCTAGGTACAATTAGTCGCTTTTACGGGCAGACTTTGGAAAGGTTAGCTTATTATACAGATAGCTAGGTAGCTTATCCGACATTAAACGGAAAAGAAAAATACAATTCCTTGCTTTCAAGTACTCAGATATCTCACAGCCCAATAGGCGCAATCTCCAACTAGAAATGTGATCAAATTTAGCCAAACCAGATACATATCGTGTTACGTGATTGAAAACTACTTCAATTTTATGGGCAGATTGAGAACTAAGCTTGCTGTAAATACATTCAGGATAACAGATTATTGGCAAAATCAGTTGTATTGCAAGTTTTCTCCTGATATCGACCGGCGTAAAGGGTGCAGACATTCTTAAATTACGTAGAGTGATGAATACTTTGCTAATTACGAAATTCACGTGATCATCACAGGAAAGACTAG
This sequence comes from Rhagoletis zephyria, assembly GCF_001687245.7. Classification (NCBI taxonomy): domain Eukaryota; kingdom Metazoa; phylum Arthropoda; class Insecta; order Diptera; family Tephritidae; genus Rhagoletis; species Rhagoletis zephyria. Next base: position 68,128 of record NW_016158176.1, read on the forward strand.
AGTTGATTACAAAACCAAGGTTCGTCACTTTAGACACAAATTTAAGACACTTATTATTTATATATAGATTAGGTATGGCAGGCAACGCGACATTTAGAAATGGGTAACACATAGGATTTATCACTGTTAAGACAAAGCTCATTTTTTAAAGCTATAGATGATATACAGTCACAACTTTGGCTAATAACTGATGTGATTTCAACTGCGCCTCAAAGCTTGCCGCTGTAAAAAATATGCCGCTACAATACAAATTTTTTAATTTTTGTGTATTTTTCTAGCACTCAAAATCGAATTTTTTGTGACACATTTCTCGGCGCACTAGAAATCACAACAGTGATGAGCTAAGTTTTGTGACTCTGTTAGAATAGAGGGGATAGAGGACAGATCACAGTTAAATCTAGAGCACAAGGAGACTGATTGGTCATGAGGTCCTGACAAGTAGAGCTGAATATCGTCTGCATATGCATGCATTTGCACAGACTTGCATGTGCTAAAAATGTCATTTAGGAATAAACTGAATAGTAGCGGTCCCAGTATTGAGCCTTGGGGAACACCAATGCACAGAGGTTTAAATCTAGAAAATGTGGTACCGACCCTTACCAGTGTTGCCAGAACTTTTTGGACGAACCGGATAAATTGGCAAATAAAACCGGCTAAAAACGGCTAAAATGTTTCAACTAAATTTCACATGTTTTATTTAAATAAATCACGAGTAAAAGGACTATTTCTTGGAGGGAAGTTATAAATTCGAGCCGGAAAAAAATTTTGCCAGCAAGAATTTGCAATTAGGAAAAACATATGATTGTGGCACATGGTTGGATTTTTTGTCGACGATAATTTGAATAAACAAGATCTTTAAATTTAAAAATTTACAAACTGGAGCGATTTTTAAATTAAAAGTGTAAGTTAATACTTGTTTCCTTAATTAATTTAGTTAATTCCAATGATTTGAAAGATACCAGAGTCAATATAGTAAACCCGACAAAGAGATTGAAACCTATGTTGAAGAAAGTCGGACTGACAAGATATATACACGTAGATCCTGTTTTTTGCCCCTCTGAAAGAATTTTAAAAATTCTATACAAATTTCTTTTGTTTGAAATGCAACCGTGGACACTTGCTGGCAGAAAATCTTGCAAATTTGCGTTCGTACAGAAAGTTGCAAGTGTCTCTACATGAGAGAAAATATGGGAGCATTTTTTCTTACTATCTGATACTTCGAGTGATAATTCTCGCTGGATTTTTGACGAACAAACCTGTTGTCTTCCCTACGAGGCCTTCAGACTGAGCGATTCTCAACACACTCAAATAGAAACCAATACACATAAAAAACGCTGTAAATATTTCCATTCAAATTTAAGGCAGTAAAACAACGACCTTAAGTTAACATCAACCGAGGCCATATCTTGACAAGGGTTGCAAAATTACAGTTACACAAAAGAACTGGTCACATTTTTCAGAAATTTCTTCAATTCTGATGTAAAATATGATGCCAAAAGACTGCAGATCTCCCATTTAGATGACCGGTCATATGACCGGCAGATGTCTCGTAGGATTCCCAGAGAGTTTTGCTTTACATAGAAATTTGTGCTCTTTTATTTTCATTTTGACTCACTTCAGTGTTGGTTCCTTTAATTCAAGTTGGCATTCGGTTTTTGGAATTTAAATAAGTTCTCAGCAAAAAAAGTTTGTTTAAAAAAATACATATCGCTAGCTTAGAGTACAAAGATGCTAAGTCCATTTTTTTTCAATTGTACAGCAGACACAAAAAACGTTCCAAAGTAACTCTGAATGCAATGTTTCGCGTTTTTCATTTATCCTTTATTAAAAAAAAAAAACAAAGTCTGCTTTTTTAAAAATTTTGTAGATAATTTTGTGACTTTGCAAATTTTCTACTTTCTTCTTAAAATTTTTTTGTTGGACAGCAAATTTTCCATGAATTTTTCTAATATGTACTATACGAAAAATCCATCTCGTAGGTACATTTTAAGAAACGACTTGTTAGAACAAATTGTTTAGGTTCTTTTAAAAATAATAATAACACAAGGGAGCAGTGATTTTGTTGCATCAAATGTTAAAGCTGTTTTTGATAGACTTTTTTATGCTGATTACTTTAAGTGACCATCAATTCAACGTGCAGGGATGGTATTTTCAGATATAGTATTCGAGACTTCTAGCTTTAATTTATCACCTTTAGGTTCTTTGCTATGGCTTCTAAAATATTGCAAAAAACGCGATTTTTTGACATTTTGACCTCGTTTTTTTCCAAATCTAGAGCTGATGGAGACTTTATACTTACGGATTCGTAATCAGCATAAAAAAGTCTATCCAAAACAGCTTTAACATTTGATGCAACGAAATTGTTCCCCTTTTTTGTTCCCTTGGGTACTAGATTGGCGCTTACACATATGTTAGTGTTTGGCCGAGCTTCTCCTCCGATTTGTGCCGTGCGCCTTGATGTAGTCACACAAGGGGAAGGGACTTACAGTTTTACGCTGTTTTTCTTGGCAGAAATACACTCGGAGGTTTGCCATTGCCTGTCGAGGTGCGACCGCTGTTAAGGATAAACCTTCTCTTCACTGAACAGGCACAACTTCTAGAAACTCTAGTTTACTTATGTTTATGCATACAATATAAAAATTGCAAATATAGGAAAATGACAAAAAAATTTGTTAAACATTTTTTTTATTTTAAAATAATTTGTTTATAATCTGAATGATTTTCATCATATTATTATCATAAAACAGTAATAGCAAGTCTCGCCTTCAATTTGGTAATTATTACGTGCCGATCGAGTAACATTTACCAAAGTTATATCGAAAAACTTAAGTGGATCTCCATTTTTTTTCTAAAAAAAAAATCTCTTCAAATTTATAAAAAACCTGTTGCCGCTAAATATGAGTACATTTACAACTTAATACTTAATATTACACCACTGTAAATTATCTAAGCATAGATCTCATAAATGAGTTATTTATATGCATATATGTATAAATGGTCACCGTTAGGTATGAGCTTATGTACACCTATTCTATTTTAGTGAAGTTCTGCTATATATACAGCCGTGAATTTAAATGGTATGGTTCTTTGTATATGAACAGTTAAAGAGGCGCCAAGCTCACAAATATTTTTAAAGCGCAACGCGAAGAAACGCATCGCTAATAAAAGGTTATAAAAGGTTATAAAGGTCGCTAAAAGAGTTGTGTATCTTTTTTATTAAAGTCGCCTTGACGACAACTTAACCTTTAAATGAAAGAACCGGATTACTGAAAAGTATGCCAGGGAGTGACTTTTTTCGTTCAAGCAGAATGCAAAGCAATATCGTCCAATTCGAGAGTCCTCAAAACGATTTTCCAGGATATGTTAAAGACTATTGCATTTACCTACCTACAGTTACTTTTTTACATAATGGAATTAACTAAAATATTTATGTAAACACTTGTTGCACGTCCCCTACTTTCATATAACAGCAAATTTAGAAACCACGAAAAATGGACTTAAAATGGGCCCTAATTGTATTATGTTAATGAATGCATAAACTTATATTTATGCTTGCAACTAATATTAACTTATCAAACGGTTCCTAATGTTTGCAAATACATGTTTGACTTCATTCACCAGGATCTTGAAAACTGACCAAATCGGCGTGACCAAGCCCATGGTCGTTTTAATATTATATAATCATCCGAAAGCATTAAAACGTTTGCAATATATCTCTTCCCACTTTTTTGTATTTTTCACTTGATTGCTGAAGTTATGAAGAATTGAAAATTCATAAGCGAAAATTATAGTTTTCTTATTTAGTATTTTAATATCTTAAAAATTTGTAGACTTATTGAAAAATGAAAAATGAACGTGAGGTACTAAATTTAATAACCTTTAATTTGATATATCTTCCTGTTTATAACAATTAACGCATTCCATAGATATTACAAGCCAAAGTTTCATTTTCAAAATTCATACACTTTGATTCAATTGCGCAGGCTAAACATAAGTTTTAAATTAATCTTTCTTGGCCAATAACAATTGGCTTACCCCTAAGACATCATAATATTACTATTACAATACGGTCAAATGCCTTTTATTTTGCACATCACGGAATAAAACGGGTAGAAATAAAACAAGTAGTTAGATCCTTTCAGAAACGGTGCATTTTCAATATTCCTTGCTTCCTGCATCAAAAACTAATTGTTCATAAAAAGTGGACTTAGCAACATTTCACTCTAAGCTAGCGATATGTGTACATAGTGCTTGAAAATATCAATTTTTCCGTTACCTTAAACCTTTGGGAGTGGGCAAAAATTATGTTTTTTAATTTAGGCAGAGTTGAATATGCGCTATGTGGGAAGACAATTTCTACATGTAATATTTATTCTGTTTGTTGGCACTATATCCAAACACAAACGCATCTTAAGTGTCTTAACAGTGAAACAATTTCTTATTTTCTAAGTTTGCGAATAAAACTTCACACTTAAAATTAAGACATTTATAGCAAACATTTTATGAAGAAAATCCCTTCTTCGTTTAAAATAAAAATATCCGAAATCGGCACAATTTCATACAACCCTGCCTAACATGAAAATTTTCTCCACGATAAGGCTAGTAGCCATTTCTAATAGATTTTGGGTCGCTTAGTCAAAAATAGAAACATATATACATATTTGAAATTTAAGAAAACAAGGCAAATAGCAAAATCGGCTAAAACCGGCTAATTTTATTTTGCAAAACGGCTAGCAAATCGGCTGCCGGCTAAATCGAAATTTCTCCGGCTGTATGCTATCGCAACGGGCTAAATCTAGCCGGAAAACGGCTAAAATGGCAACACTGACCCTTACACGCTAGGTCCTACCTTCAAGGTAGCTGCTCATCAATCGTACAGCAGACTCCCCAAAGCCAAAATTATTACTTAGTTTGATGCAAAGTAGTCTATTGTTCACCGAGTCACAGGCTTTAGAGCAGTAAAGCAAGCATAACAAAGTTAATTGGTTATTGTCATAAGGAATTCGTATATCGTCCAGAATTTTAATAACTGCAGTGGAGCAGCTATGCTTTGCCCTAAACCCAGACTGGAACGGGGAAAGTAAATTAAATTTGTTAATATGCAAGTTAATTTGCTCTGTCATCAGCTTCTGAAAGACTTTAGACAGACAAGGAAGAACACTTATAGGACGAAAATCACAAGCACTACTCGCAGACTTATTTTTAGCAACCGGAATAACGTCGGCGATCTTCCACGCATCGGGGAAAGACGAGGTTGTAACGCAGTGGTTGATAACATGAGTAAGAGTTGGTAAGATTTTGGGCATAATTAGCTTTACAAATTTTATTGGTATCCCATCTGCGCCAACCGCATTTGACCGTATCTTATAAATGCATTTTGCCACATCAAACTCTGATACCACATTGAATTCAAATGACTGACCGACATGCACAACAGGAGACGGAATTATGGGGTTGGAAGCAGGAGCACAATGTGATACAGAGCGACTGACAAATACATCATTAAGCTCTTCAGGGTTAATACAACAATCAGGACTGTCACTAACATGAACACGAAGGTTTTTTAGATTACGCCTCAAAACATTACTCGGAAGGAGTGGGTTTAACATTTTACCAAAGAACTTGCGCTTTTCACACTTAATAAGAGCAGTTGTCTTATTTCGTAACGACTTATGGCCTGCCAGTTGGTATCGGTTCGGTACTTCTTCCAAATAGAGTACGATTTGTTACGTTTTATAATCATAGTCCGAACGATTTTGTTGAACCAAGGGCACGACGGTGATCGATTGAGAAGAATGCGTACTGGAACATGTGCCCTAAACAAGCTTACAACATTTTCGTTCAGAAAGCTCAACTTTTCATTTACGGAGCTTAGGCTCCAGCAACCACTCCAGTCAATACGAGATAAGTCAGCAGATAGGCTATCAATATTTATTAGATGATAGTCAGGAAAGTTAAGAGGACTATCTGCTACAATATGATCAAAATTGATGTCAAATGCACAGAAAATTAGATCGTGATCAGAAATAAACGACATCTGCTCAAATTTTAACACAGTAGACGGATCAGAAACAATAAAGTAATCAAGCAGACTAGGACAACAGTTATTTTCATATCTTGTAGGTACACAAAGACTTAATACAATAGATAGACCAGGACTAGATACATCATCTAACAAACGGGAGCTATACAAATCACTACACAACAAATTTACGTTAAAATTGACGAAAAACATAAAGAAAAAAACCCAAGTTGCGCTATCTTTACAAAATATAAAACACAACAAAAAACATTTGAAAATATATGTATAACAATATATCTAACGAAACAGCAGCAGGTCATCTTCGCTGATTAACTTTGTTGATGTGCTATTATTATTTTTATACCCGAGCGCACTTGTGCACAAGGGTATTATAACTTTGTTCACATAACGGTTGTTTGTAACAGGCAAAACGAATCGAGATAGATATAGACAAATGTATACATAAATGATCAGAATGAAAAGAGAAATCGATTAAGCGGTGACTGTCTGTCCGTCCGTCCGTCCGTCTGTGCACACGATAACTCGAGTAAAAATTGAGATATCTTAACGAAACTTCGCACATGCACTTCTTTTGGGCGTAGGACGGACGGTATTGAAAATGGGCGAAATCGGACAATAACCACGCCTACCTCCCATATAACGGTAATTTCGAGAAAAACGAAATCCTCGATAAATCAGTAAATATTAAAGCAAATTTATTCAAGATTGATGGTTGCAACAATTCTTTATCAGGAAATACGCTTATGATAAAATTTTGGAAAATGGGCGTGGCACCGCCCACTTATGATCACATATATGTATATCGTTAACCGTTTTAGCAAATTGTACCAAACTCGGTATGATTATTTTGCTTGCCACATAAAAGCAAACCGTTGAAAATTATTGAAATCGGACTCAAATTACGGCCGCTTTTCATATAACGGTAAATTTCAGAAATGCTTGAAATTTCAATATTTCGAAATTTAAGGATGCTAGTTTACTTAATATTTATACACCCGCTTATCATGCAGCGGTAGCTTTCTGAAAGGTGGAAAACATATATTTAATACTTGCGCCGGGTATTTAATGTTCGGCTCCGCCCGAACTTAGACTTTCTTACTTGTTATTATTGTCATCTCTCACATGCACAAAACCTCTAAACGTAAACACCTCTAGCAGATTTTCTTCACGACGCAGTTTTATGGCCTCTTGCGGTAAACGTCTATTCTCCTTGGTGAGGCTCTCAAAAATATGAAAGCTGCCAGCAATGCCAAGGGGGTGAAGGGGGACCGCCGATTTTGTTTTCTTGCGATATTCGCTAAAGGCGCGTAAAGTGCGGTTACGGTCGAGAGGGGAGTGAAAGTTAATCACAATCGCACTGTTGAGTTTTTCACTTGACGGTTTTGTGCGGAAAATATCCCTAATTTGAGGAGCCAAGAAGTCAATAGAAAGACAAACCTGGTTAAGAATACTCTTAAAGTTTTCCCCTTCTCTAAAGGGTACACCAAAAGCAACAGCATCGGCAGCAATATCAGGTGAAGCTTTCCGTTGCATTACACCTTACAACTCCTTCTTAATGCAAGCGATGTCCGCCTCTGCCTTTTGCACATTCCCCTCCAAGACAGATACGCGGGCAGACGACTCAACCACCGTAGCAGTGAGGGCAGATATCTCTTCTTCGATTCGCTTTGCCAGTTTTTTCTCCATCTCAGCCAGTTTGTTTGAGACACTCTCAATTAGCGGAAGCAACTGTTCCATCTGCTGCTGAACTCTCTCCTCAATCTCTTTTAATTTACCAAAAACAGCTGCGAGTGAGCTACCTTCGTCGAGCTTAACTTCTTTAGCAGCGGGGAAATCTTTGCTCAGTCGACGCTTGAGTGACGAAGAAGAGGCAGACAATTTATCCGTAGCAGCCGTGGTAGCCGACATCACGATTAACACGCAATTTGTTATGAATTTACCGGTGCATAAATAAATAATAATTGCACAGCGCCAAACTTGAGGTGCAGAAAATATTAAGGACACTGGCCCGCGATTAACTATATTGATTAAAATTAAATAACAATTGACTGAAACAACACAACAATTGAAGCGATTGTGTGAACACCCAAAATATTTTTTTTTATCCCAATCACAAAAATTTATTTGTTGAAATTTTTCAATAGAACATCGCAGTATTGTACAAATATTTTGACTACAAAAAAAAACCTGTCCCCTTTTTTTTATCAATAGCCCAATATAAAAATGTACAAATCTGTACAAATGTACCAATCGAGTGAAACTGCCATACAAATTTATGCAATTTAAAAAAAATTCAACAAATTTTCGCTAAAATTTCGAGTTTTTTAATTAATTTCTGAGTATGCAGTTTTGTAGCCCATTTAATTCTAGTAGAATAAAGTACAAGTTTCAAATGGCTAAAAATTTCGATTTATTTTTTAGAGTTTTTATAAAGTTCGAAGCCTCCCCCCATAAATTCCAAAGTTTCATTGTAAGTTTCTTTCTTTACATTCATAATCAATTTCCAATTCAATTATTTATGCAATAAATTAAAACCTTGGGTGTCTTCACATCCATTTTGGGTAAACTGCTGGTTGTTCCTCGATAATTTTATCAACTGTAAACGCCGTTTTCAGATTACTTTTGTTAGTCTGATAAACAGTCATTTACCTAAAAAAAACGTAAAATAATTATTATCTTTTAATATTTTCTCTTAGTTTGTATTTGAATTTAGTTTTAGGTATGCTTAGCATTCACAGAGGTTTTGTAGAAAACAAAAAAAACAAAAATGAAATCATCACTTCAACAATTTATCACACTTTTTAACTGCAGCCAATCAATCACATGTTTGACTAAAGACTCCAAAGTTGGAGTCATTAGTCTTTTCTGTAATTCATGACTAATTAGTCATTTCCCTAGAGTGTTACAAAAATAATTGTTCCCTCCTAACAGTAAACAAAAAATTTTTAATACAATATCGTAATATTAATTAAATTAAATTTAAAGAAAAGTTCATAAGGCTCTAACACATTATTAATTAACTTGTTAGATTTTTATTTTATTGACATGAACATTTTATTCTTAAGAATTTTTTCTCAAATAAACTCTTTTTATAGATTTTTAGTCTAATTTTATGTTTATATTATCAAATTTTTCAAAAAAAAGGGCTTTGTGGCATAGCGAATAGCCATTGGCATTAACAAATTATGTTAGAAATTGGAATTCAGCTAGTAATGACCGCCGACTCCGATAAGTAACTAACAAACGTATAATTTTTATCAGTTTCTTCATGCTCGCACCTACGGCTTTTAATGTGTCTGGCAAGATTAAGGAACTATCGAAACGGTCTGGCAAGTGAGGAAACATCTTTTAATAGTTCCCAAAGTGACATATATAATAATCAGATTTATACTATGACGAAAGTATAACTACAATTTATCTTGGTTTAAGGGTGTCTGGCAGGGGGTAGGAACCATGCTAAGTGTCTGGCAATGAACGACGTAGTTTCTAATATTATTACGAATAAAATATATTTAAACTGACCTTTATACCATAACGAATTTTAGGTGCTATTTTATACACCTTTACCACCTGGTACCTGCCAAAGCCACCACTATCCAAATTTCAGAGTCTGGGTTCGTTATTACCTGTATTGGGGGTAGGTATGTTGCGAATGTGGAATTTTAGACATCCGCGGAGGGGAATGCAGATACGAATATCTAACAGCTAACATCCGCGCATGCGGATGTCAATACGTATGCTAAGTATTTTTAAGAAACAATTAGAATCTAGAATAATGGTGAGATCGTTGTTTAAACAGCGCTTACAAGCCAAACCAGATACATATGTCAGGTTGTTCTAAAACTTTTTAAAAAGAATTCTTCCTTCTCATTCCTTTGGCTGTTTCAGAATTTGGGGAATCTGTAACTATCAGCGTTTTTCGATTTTTGTTTTTTAATTCATTTTTAATACTTTCTTCTGCGACTGGTTTGAAAAATGTGTGCTTATAGCGAGCTAAATAGGTGGATATGAGAAATAAATTATTATTCTTGAACAAAATTTTGGAAATCCCTATTGATGGAGCTTACTCTTTGACTTTAAATAGCAAAGAACAGACAGTTTTATCACAGAAGTTTTTAGCCAAGGATCGAATGTACATATATCCCTATGAAAAATATATTGCCCGGCAAGTAAAAAAAATTACTGTTACAATTTTTGCCAAAAATAAATTCCCCCAAAGAGACCCATTTGAAATTATTGAAACGAATATATGTAACATCATAAGCAAATCACGAAAATGTTGTTGAGAATTACAGTGTACACTTTCTCCCTTTGTGTCTACATAGTAGTTTTTTTTTTTTGATGTGTACACATCTTTGGTTTCAGTAGGGGTAAAATTTGCGAAGCTGTAATGCATATCCCAGCATAAAATTTCGAAGAGCTTAGCATGTGTATTTCAGCATAAAATTTTTATTTTCATTAGAAGCACCCTGTGTTTGCTTGCCAAATGGTTGCATACATTTAGGCATATGCATAGTAAGAGGAAATGCGCTACAATTGATTATTACTTCCGATTATTTAAACTCCGCGCATGCATACGGCTTTATACGTAAATATATATGGCCTCATTTGTTGCAACTGGGCGTGAATCACGTAACTTTGAAACGATAGTCGTTCAAACGATACTGACAAAACGATGTTGTCAAAACACTGATTTATGCATTTGTGTTGCGGTTACGTGTTAATAGCCGTCATCGATTCGCCACTTCGCTGCTTGCTATGTTTGAGTTCCGGTCGCTTAACGAAAAATTTTGCATGTGAAAGCAACAACAAAGTTAGCTAGCACGGATAGACGATAGCGAGTTTGGTTGTACCTCATTGTATTCGTTCGTTTCGCCACTCGCTAACTGTTGGCGAATCGATGACGGCTACTGTTACTGTTACGTGAAGCAAAACTGGAATCGAGTTGACGATATCGCACAAACGATCAAACAATTTTTGATTTTTATGAAGCAAGACAATCTCGACACGATATCGTTCAGACGAATGTCGTCATACGTGATTCATGCCCTGGTTTTGATATTCGTAGATGGTTTTAGGCATAGGTTTAGTAGTCTATTTTGGTAAATTTAGGAATATATACAAATAGAAATGCTCAAACTATAAGCTCAAAAACAATAACTGATGCGGTGTTTCCAAGATATTTTAACGCCCTTGAGTCACAAGTATATACAAGTATATTTTATCAATCATACCGATAATTTCATGTATTAAAATAATTAAAAATGAAAATGAATAAAAAAATTAAATCAGAAAAATGAATAAAATTAAGTGAAATTAATGTTTAATTTCTAACCTAACCTACATTTGTATGTATGTAACTGAATCGCTTAATAATAGCTTTACATATAAAAAGATTATCCTAATTTTCGAGCTTAACTCCCTAATCTGTTATTAGAAAAAGAGATTAGCCATGCAAAATTATAATTAAAAATATCTCAGATTAAACCGATAACTTTTTGGTGTCCAACTTAGTTTTATCGATTATACTTGCGAAGAAGAGGAGGAATGTCAAATATTAAAGTAAACAAAAATTGACGCTAGTAAGGAAAATAGGTTTGTAAAGGTATTTTTAATAAAATATTCAGTTATAAATATATTTAAATGGCCTAATATGTGCCGCAAAAAAGTGACCACGGTGGCACAGAGAAGAAGTTTAACTTTTCCTCGAGTTGTGTGAATAACAAGCACAACCAATTTGACAGCTACCCAGCTTTGATTGAGATTATATTTATATGTAAACGTACTTTTATGCTTTGCCGTTCGCATATGTACACATCAAATTTCATAAGTACCTAGTACTCACGCCTTTTTTTTAAGATTGGTCCAAAAAAACTCATATTAAAGAAAGAAACCAAAGCAGGTATTTAAAGCACAGAAAAAATATATTACTAAAAGTTGAAACTTGTATTACTGCCCATTGATAGCTCGGTTATATAGCTTAGGAAATAATATGTTTAAAGATATTTTTATCAAAGTTGATAAATATGACGTTTGACCAGGTTTGTTACACAAATACTCCCACGACCACAGGCAAAAGTATTGGCTACAATTTGTCATTTTGTTTGCCATATATACGTTGCACTTGCACAACATTCGCATTCACAAAAGCTCCGAATTGATTATTGCGAATGCGAAAGCGAATGTTAAAATTAATGCGGAAGCTCCGCGGTTGCGGATGCGAATATTCGCAACAACCCTGATTGGGGGCATACATAGAGAAGCGTTCAGCCTTTATAAAATAACGAAGGTCTGGCCGTCGCGAGCTCTTGCTCCATAACTTTTAGCAACAGCAATTTTTCGATATTGTTGTCAGAAAGCGTTCCACGGCGTGGAGTATTTAGCAAACGAAAAAAAGTCTTTATACTGCGAACGAAGATGGCAAGGGTGTGTTGTATTTAAGGTACGCTTTTTAAATAATCGGGTACCGGTTAAGCCTAGTAATTTCTATAGATTTGTGTACCATATACGACAAAAACTCGAAGAAAAACGGTTCTCACGGGACTTATCTAAGAACAAAACGATATGGAACATTCCCGAAACTTTCGTTCTCATTCTGTTCTTCTTGGGAACGTTCCCGACAATTTTATTCGCATTTTTTGACATTACCTTTTGTGCTCATGCAGAACTAAATCAATACCGGAACGCGTTCTCGGTTCCTGAAAAAAATTCAAAGTACTGCAAAAGAATGCACTCCAATTGCGGAAATCAAAGGACTAACAGTGACGAAAATAATGCAATACAGTGGCTGAAATCATGTGACTAGCAAGAAATGACTAAAAAAATTATTTATGAATCATGAATCAGAAAAAGTTATATTTTTAGTCTTAGTCAGGACTAACAAAAAATTATTGCAATCACTTGGTTAAAACTGACTGCATTCTTTAAAACCTACATATGTACATAAAAAAATATTCTGACGAATAGGTAACCTCCTTCTTTTTTTGAAGTCGGTTAAAAATAATAAAAAAATTACAATTTTGGTGGAAAGACGGAAGTCGCATTTTAAAATTTGCATGCAATTAAGGTAACTAATAAATTTGTATTTTAACTCTTCAATAAGTTCATAATAAACTTTATGCAATATAAATTCTTTTGTAGGGCTCTGTACAACTCAATTGTTACAAGATCAAGTAGGGCTGTGCGATTATTCGATTACTCGAGCAAGTTGGTTAATCAATTATTCGGTTAACCAATTATTTGGTTAATCAATTACTCGAGTAATCAAGATTTTGATTACTCAAAACGATGATTAATCGAGTTACTTGAAATATGATTACTCAAAAAAATAATTTTGCTCGTTAAAAGAGTTTGCTTTGGAAAATGCTTATTTTCTTTTTTACATTCTGTATATGAAAAAAAATTTTCGTTTTAATTTTTGAAAACAGAAACGTTGTTTTCAAAGTATCAAGGAACTAACCATGATAAAAAAAATAGGAAGGTAGAACCGCTGAGAGGAATTTTTCAAATTCTTGACGTTTGCAGCAATTTAATTTTAAAATTTTACACACACATTCTCATTTTCAATCTCAAACAACAACAAATTTGAACAATTCCGTTTTTTTTACTCTCAATTTTATACTATTTTAAAATGTTGGCAAACTTAAAAAAAAAAAACAAGTAAGAAAGTCTAAGTTCGGGCGGAGCCGAACATTAAATACCCGGCGCAAGTATAAATATATGTTTTTTCACCTTTCCGAAAC